>NC_057801.1:265032852-265045256 GCF_018294505.1 Triticum aestivum | reverse complement strand
GCCTTGCGGCCTCGCCGCCCCGCGCCGGGAACCGTGCTCGGCCGCCGCCTCCACCTCTACTCCGGCCGGATCCGATGCCCCACGGCCGGATCCACTCATCCGGACATCTCCGGCCTCCTCCAAGCCATCTCCGGCAAGCTCTCCGGCGTGCATCGATATCTGTGCCGAGGTTGACTTCCCCCCCGAAATTCGTCTAAGTCCCTGTTATGTTAACATAATCATGCCATGTTCATGCCATCACATCTCTGCATCCGTAGCTCTGTTTCGTGCGTGTAATATGTCAAATTGTTCTCTCGATGAGTACTTCATGTCACTCCATTGCATCATTTTCATTTGAGCTCATCTTGATGCCCGAAATGCTGTTGGAAGAGTGCATGTTGATGTTAATCTGCTGGAACTGTTATAACTTGCTCATTTGTCATTTTTGTCATGATTGATGTGTGCATCCTATGAGGTTGATGTCTTCAAGTGTTTTGATCTATGCCATGAAATCTTTCCAGGGGTGTATGCCATGTATTTTTGTGATCAATGTGGTGACTAGCACAAGCATGCAAACTAGGCTTCGTGATATTGCTGATTTTAGTCCCTGTTCTGCTGTTATTTTGATGCCATGTAAACTTGATGCTACAGAGATATCCATGCTTATTTTGAGATACTTCAGTAAGGGTGTTTTGAACATATGGTTATTGTCTATCCATTCATGCCCTTGTTTGCAATTATGGAGTAGTCTAGCATGTCATTTGAGTGCTCTAGTTTTGCTTCAAAATGTTTCCTGGCAGATTGTTTACGTGTTATTCAATTTGGCCAAGCTTGCTATAGTTGATCCTTGCATGCTATGGACTTGTTCTTGACTTGATTTGTTTCACAAACATGTCTTCTTGATGATGCTATGCTTATCTTGTCATGCAATGACTTGTGGTGAGTGAATCGAGCTTGTTAAGTAGTGTACTTGCTGTTGCTGTTTTGCTAGACAGATTCTGTAATTTTGTGATGCCATGTTAACATGTCGCTACTAATCATTCTATGCATAATATGGAGATGTTCTATAAATATGTTTTGATCTACATGTCATTATCTATCCATTCATGCCCTTAGTTGCAATTATAGCCTGCTGTAGCTTGTTGTTATCTTGCTCTAAAGTTGCTTGATACTGTTGCTGTTAGCCTGTTTACATTAAGTTCAGTTGTTTCCATGTGTTTTACTAGTGATCCATGCACCCTATGACCTTGCTCTTGCCATGCTTAGCTTCATAAACATGTCTTCTTACTGTTGGTTGCCTTGCCATGCCATGTATTGCTCTGTGGTGAGTGGTTCAAGCTCACCAACATGCCTACTTATTGTTGTTCCTGCCATGTATGAATCTGTAATATAACTTGCCATGTTAAATGGGTGCCATCATATTTTCTGATCCTTTTTGGCTTATGGTCAGTAAGGGATTTTTGATCTATGCAATTAGTAGATTCATGCCATGCCTTTGTTTTCCATGATATGTTCCTGTAACATGTTGTTTGCTTGCTCTAAACATTGCAACCTGATGTTATTTCTGCAAAGTCTGAAACTGTTATTGTTTGCAATCTTACCATGTCATTTTGAGCATGTTCTAGTTGTTTCTAGAGATAGCTCAGTGTTCATGTTTTGTTATGCTTTACCTGTACTTCATGTCCATGCCTTTTGTTATTATGTTGGGGTGCTGTAGCATGATGTTTTGATGCTTGCAGTATGCCTAGTTGCTGTTATGGGCAGATTGTTGTTATGGCTTGTATAGAGTGTATGTGTTGCACCGTTGCTCCGTTTTGAGTGTACTCTATATGAAACTTTCTTGATTTTGCATGTAGCTTCATATTATCATGTTGCATCCTTGTTTTGAGGTGTTTGCTTGATGTTTGTATGCATTTTTCATCACTTCCATGTTTAACTTGTTTTCCTCATATCTTCTAGGCCGTAGCTCCGAATCTAATGAACTTTATATGTAACTTGACTAGAATTTCGTGTAGATCATTGTGGTGCATCTTAACTTGCTGTTTAACAACATGAACATAAGGTTTATTCAGATCTGGACTAATTTCTAAATTTGCATATGAGGACTTACCGGAATTGTTATATGTTGTTTCCAGCCTTATTTAAACTTGCCTTGATGTGTTGTTCTTGTTTGCTTCATCTCTTGCCATGAGTAGCTTCATGTAGCTTGGTCATGCATCATGCTTGTTTTGCATCATGACTTGTTCTTGTGTGGTGTGTTTACCATGTTGTGTGCTTCTTCTCGATAGTTCCCGTTTCATTGCGATCGTGAGGATGCGTTCGTCTACGTGTGGTTCGTCTTCGTGGCTTCATCTTCTTCATGGACTCGTTCTTCTTCCTAGCGGGATTTCAGGCAAGATGACCGCTACCCTGGATCTCACTACTATCATTGCTATGCTAGTTGCTTCGTTCTATCGCTATGCTGCGCTACCTATTACCTGTTTATCAAGTCATCCCAAGTTGCCATGAACCTCTAACCTTTGACACCTTTCCTATGCAAACCGTTGTTTGGCTATGTTACCGCTTTGCTCAGCCCCTCTTATAGCGTTGCTAGCTGCAGGTGAAGTTGAAGATTTCTCCATGGTGGACAGGATTTTGGTTGGGATATCACAATATCTCTTATATTATTAATGCATCTATATATTTGGTAAAGGGTGGAAGGTTCGGCCTTATGCCTGGTATTTTGTTCCACTCTTGCCGCCCTAGTTTCCGTCATACCGGTGTTATGTTCCCGGATTTTTGCGTTCCTAACGCGGTCGGGTGATTTATGGGACCCCCCAGACAGTTCGCTTTGAATAAAACTTGTCCAGCAAGGCGCAACCTTGGTTTTACCATTTGCCTCACCACCACCTATTTTTTTCCCTTGGGAGGCGCTCTCTCGAGGGTCATCTTTATTTTAGCCCCCCCCCCCGGGCCAGTGCTTGTCTAAGTGCTGGTCTGAACCGGGCAGACTGTGGGGCCCCCTCGGGGCAACTCGAGGTCTGGTTTTGCTCGTAGGCTGACCTATCCGGTGTTGCCCTGAGAACGAGATATGTGCAGCTCCTATCGGGATTGTCGGCGCATCGGGCGGCTTTGCTGGTCTTGTTTTACCATTGTCGAAATGTCTTGTAAACCGGGATTCCGAGACTAATCGGGCCTTCCTGGGAGAAGGTCTATTCCTTCGTTGATCGCGAGAGCTTGTCATGGGCTAAGTTGGGACACCCCTGCAGGGTATAAACTTTCGAGAGCCGTGCCCGCAGTTATGTGGTAGATGGGAATTTGTTAATGTCTGGTTGTAGATAACTTGACACCAGATCCGAATTAAAACGCATCAACCCTGTGTGTAGCCGTGATGGTCTCTTCTCGGCGGAGTCCGGGAAGTGAACACGGTCTTTGGGTTATGTTTGACGTAAGTAGGAGTTCAGGATCACTTCTTGATCATTTCTAACTTCACGACCATTCCTTTGCTCTCTTCTCGCTCTTATTTGCGTATGTTAGCCACCATACTTGCTTAGTCGCTGCTGCAACCTCACCACTTTACCCCTTCCTTTCATATTTAGCTTTGCTAGTCTTGATACCCATGGTAATGGGATTGCTGAGTCCTCGTGGCTCACAGATTACTACAACAACAGTTGCAGGTACAGGTTTTCCGATGATCATGACGCGAGAGCGATGTTTGCTTGTTTTGAGATTCTTCTTCTGCTTCTTCAATCAGGGGATAGGTTCCAGGTCGGCAGCCTGGGCTAGCAGGGTGGATGTCGTTTGAGCTTCTGTTTGCGTTTCATCCGTAGTCGGATGATGCTCTTATGTATGATGTTGTATTTGTGTGGCATTGTATGCCTTATGTACGTATCCCCATCTATTATGTAATGTTGATGTAATGATATCCACCTTGCAAAAGCGTTTCAATATGCGGGTCTATCCTTGGTGGGACCTTCGAGTTCCTTTTGGATAGGGTCGCATATTGGGCGTGACAATAGTGCAAATGAGGGGTGAAGTGAGGGGGTACATGGGCATCAGCCCACAACTGGACGCAGCCAGGGTCCGTACGTCCGTGGGGTGCCGGTCGTTCGGAAGCTCGCGGGTCCCGGTCGTCCGGGGTTCTTTGGATGTCCGTAGATTCTATTTTGTGGTCGCTGGCACGGTCGTTTGGACTTCTTCGGATTCCCGTAATTTTGGTTCTATTGGGGAAGGGCCGGACGTCCGGAAGGGCTCGGTCGTCTTGGGCCTGGGAGTGGTCGGATGTCCAGGCTGGTCCGGTCGTCCGGAGCCTGTAGCTCTGGCCTGCCTCTCTTCTCTTAGCTGTAGCGACCACCAGGGGTCGGACGTCCGGGCTGGGCCGATCCTCCGGGGCCTGTGGCTTCCAAAGTAGCTCTTCTCCTTGATCTTCACGCTTGGTGTCCTCGCTGTCTTGGCCATTGAATGAAGCTTTTCCGTGGCTCCCTTCCAAGCACCTGATCACACATAGGGTCTCCGCATGAGGTAGTAGCCATGTCTCGTTTGTAGGAAGAGGGAGTTCGGAGAGGAGCGAGTTCACCTTATCTTCGGTAGCCTTTGCTTGAGCTCTTGTCATGGGTCCAAGTGGTGTCGTGGGAGATATAGATACGTCCATGGGGATGATCGTGGGATGCTCCGCATCATCTCCCCCCCTTGGAAAAGGTCCAACCTCGGATCGAAAATGTCATCACCATGGTATGGCGAGAGGTCCTTGACGTTAAAGATGTCACTCATGTTGTACTTGTCTCGTGGGAGGTCGATCTTGTAGGCGTTGTTGTTGTAGCATGCTAGCACCTTGAAGGGTCCGTCGGCTCGAGGTAGAAGTTTTGACTTGCGTTCGTTGGGAAAGCGGTCCTTGCGAAGGTGTAGCCACAAGAGATCGCTAATGTTAAAGATCATGGGTTGCTTGTTGACGTTGAGCTTGGACGCTAGTCGTTGTACTTGGTGCTCGATGGTGTTCCTTGTATCTTCGTGCATCTTCTTGAGGTAGCTTGCTCATGCACTCGCGTCGAGGTTGGTGCACTCTTGTAGTGGAAGAGGTAGAATGTCCAATGGGGACAAAGGGTTGAAGCCGTAGACGACCTCGAAGGGGGACTTGCCGGTAGTCGAATGTCTTGCATGGTTGTAGACGTACTCGGTGATGGGTAGACACGCCTCCCACTCCTTGATGTTCTTCTTTATCAATACGTGAAGTAGAGTGGAGAGCGTACGGTTCGTCACCTCCGTTTGGCCATCAGTTTGAGGATGGTATGCGGATGAGAACAAGAGCTTGATTCCAAGCTTGGCGCATAGCGTCTTCCAAAATAACTCAAGGACTTGACGTCGCGGTCGGAGACGATTGTCTTTGGTACTCCATGGAGTCGCAAGATTTCCCTACAAAAGAGATTGGCAACATGTGAAGCATCGTCTATCTTGTTGCAAGGAATGAAATGTGCCATCTTAGACAATTGGTCCACAACAACAAACACAGAATCCTTTCCATTTTGAGTTCTAGGCAAACCAAGTACAAAATCCATGCTCATGTCTTCCCAAGGTTGATACGGAATAGGAAGAGGCATGTAAAGACCATGGGATTGAGCTTTAGACTTAGCTTTGCGACATGTAGAGCATCGGTTGGTGAAGCGTGAGACGTCGCGGAACATCTTGGGCCAAAAGTAGTTCTTGGAGAGCGTGGCAAATATCTTGTCGCGTCTAAAGTGTCCCATGAGTCCGCCTCCATGAGCCTCTTGCAAAAGGAACAAACGAAGAGAAGACTCGGGAATGTAAAGTTTGTTAGCTCTCATAAGATAATCATCCTTAATGTAGTATCGTTCCCAAGATGTATGCGTCAAACACTTAGCATAAGGATTAGCAAAAGAAGGATCATTCGCATACAAGTCTTTTATGTGCTCAAAGCCAATAACATTCAACTCAAATTTAGTGACAAGCGTGCATATGCGTGAAAGTGCATCCGCAACTACATTTTCCTTACCCTTAATGTACCTGATCACATAGGGGAAAGATTCCATAAATTCACTCCATTTGGCATGACGCTTGTTTAATTTAGTTTGACCTTTCAAGTACTTAAGCGTTTCATGATCGGTATGTATGACAAACTCATGAGGTCTAAGATAATGTTCCCAAACATGTAGCACACGCACTAAAGCATATAATTCTTTGTCATAGATGGGATAGTTAAGTTGAGCATCGGAGAGTTTTTCACTAAAAGAAGCAATGGCTCGTTTTTCTTGCATCAAAGCTCCACCAATTCCGGTACCACTTGCATCTCAATGGACCTCAAAAGTTTTGTCAAAGTTGGGCAAAGCGAGAATCGGAGCATGAGTAAGCAAAGACTTGAGCTCATCAAAAGCTGCAGATTGCAAAGATCCCCAAAACAAAGGTGCATTATTCTTACTCAAGGCATGCAAAGGAGCGGCAATAGTGCTAAAATCTTTCACAAAGCGACGATAAAAACCCGCAAGGCCAAGAAAGCTACGCACTTGTTGCAAATTAGTGGGTTGAGGCCAAGTTTTAATTGCTTCGATTTTAGATTCATCAACATGGACACCCTTGGAAGAAATGACAAAACACAAGAAAACAAGCTTGTCAACACCAAATGTGCACTTTTTCATGTTGGCATAAAGACGTTCCTTGCGAAGAGTTTGCAAAATAGCCCTAACATGCTTTAGATGCTCTTTCATGGATTTGCTAAAAACAAGAATGTCATCAAAGCAAACCACAACAAACACTCCAATATAAGGTCGAAGCACAAAATGCATAAGATGCATGAAAGTACCGGGAACTTCCGACAAACCCATAGGCATAACCAACAACTCGTACAAGCCAAATTTGGTTTTGAAAGCGGTTTTCCATTCATCGCCTTCTTGTATGCGGATTTGATAATAGCCACTTTTAAGATCAGTTTTTGAGAAAATGGTGGCACCGCTAAGTTCATCAAGCATATCATCTAAGATAGGAATGGGATGCCTATAACGAATGGTAATAGCATTGATGGGTCTACAATCCGAGCACATGCGAAAACTACCGTCTTGCTTGGGCACAAGTATAACGGGAACGACACAAGGGCTTAAGCTTTCACATACATGTCCGTTGTTGATTAGTTGTTGTACTTGCCGTTGGATCTCCTTAGTTTCTTCGAGGTTGACGCGGTATGGAGCTTTGTTTGGTAGGGGTGCTCCGGGGATGAGGTTGATTCGGTGCTCAATGCCTCGTAGAGGAGGTAGTCCCGGGGGTAGCTCATCAGGGAAAACATCTTGGAATTCCTGCAAAAGAGAAGATAACACTAAAGGTAGATCGTGAGAGGTGTTAGTTTTTGGTTCCCCATCCTTGCACACAAGGACAAAGTGCATAACACTCGATGGGTTCTCACACACTTCTCTCATCTCACTTTTGGTGGCAAATAGGACTAAGTTTTTCTTGTCGCTCATCGTGGAGGCACTCGGTTTTGGCTTGTGGCTCTCGCTCTCTTTTTGGTGGATCACTTTCTCACTCTTCTCTCCACGATGGGTGGCTTGCTTGTCGGCTATCACTTGACTAGGAGACATAGGTCGTAGCACATACTCCTTCCCTTTCATCTTGAAGCTATAGTGATTGGTACGTCTGTTGTGGATGACATCGCAGTCAAATTGCTATGGTCTACCAAGAAGGAGGTGGCAAACGGACATCGGGACGACATCACACTCCAAAGTGTCCTCATATGAGCCAATTTTGAAGGAGACTTGGACCGTATGCTCAACTTGTATAGTGCCGAAATTGCTTAGCCATTGGACTTTGTAGGGGTGTGGGTGCTTCATCTTGACCAATTGTAGCTTGGAGCATAGTTCTTCACTTGCCAAGTTGTGGCAACTACCTCCATCGATGATGACATTGACGGACCTTCCATTGATGCCGGCCTTTGTGTGGAAGATGTGGCATCGTTGGTCTTCTTCTTGTTGATGTTGAAGAGTCAAGACTTTGGAGACAATGAGAGCGGGGCTCGAATCCTCATCACAAAAGACTTGATCATCTTCATCCTCGTTCACACGCTGGTGCATGGCCACTTGCTCAAGGGCTTCCATTTCCTCTTCACTCATGGAGTCATAGGTTCCATCATCATTGAGGATCATGGTTCGCTTGTTTGTGCATTAGAAGGACTTGTGGCCTCGGCCGCCGTAAGTGAAACACTTGAAGGAGCTTGTCTTGACGGTCTCATCGGTCAGAGTAGATGATGAAGCGCGCGGCTTGAAGTTACTTGTAGTAGGAGGAGGACGACTTGAGCTTGTCGAAGTTTTCTTGTAACTTGACTTGTCGTCGGTGCTTGTAGATGGCTTGGTTGAGGTAGAAGTTGGAGGAGTCATTGAAGCTTGGGTGTTGGAGAAGCCGTAGGTCTTGGATGAGTACTTGGCGTACTTGAAGTCATCTTGCACTTGACGTTCGGCTTTGGTAGCTTGATGCACGAGCTCAATGAGGTTGGAGTAGGGTTGGAAGTCGGCAATCTTCTTGATGGGATGATTGAGGCCATTCAAGAAGTGTGCCATAGTTTGCTCATCATCTTCCGTGACATTGGCTCGTATCATGGCTCTCTCCATTTCCTTGTAGTATTCTTCAACACTCTTTGTTCCTTGCTTGAGGAGTTGGAGCTTCTTGAAGAGATCGCGGTTGTAGTAGGTGGGCACAAAACGTACTCGCATGACATCTTTCATTTGAGCCCAAGTGGTGATTGGTGGTTCACCTCTTGTTTCTCGGCGCTCAAGGACTTGTTCCCACCATATGAGCACATAGTCTTGGAACTCAGGTGATGCCATAGCGATCTTCTTCTCTTCCTCATAGTTGTGCAAACGAAAGATTTTGTCGACCTTCAATGCCCATGAGAGGTACTCTTCGGGATCATTGCTTCCATTGAACTTGGGCATTGTGAATTTTAGCTTGTCGTAGCGTTGCTCTTCATTGTGTTGTGGTCGATGGTGATGATGACGCCCTTGACGTGGGGGGTAATCATCCTCATGTTGCTCTTGGCGTGGAGGAAGTCCATGATCAACTTGCTCTTGTTGAACTTGAGGTTGTGGGGGAGCTTGTCGAGATTGTGGAGGAGCTTGAGGAACTTGACGTTGCACGCACAGCTGGTAATTCTGCTCTTGGATTTCTTCTCGAAGTGCTTCCTCTTGATTCCGCCGATCTAGGTTGCGGTTGGTGATGGCTCGACTTGATTCTTGAAGGGCACGTTGCGCCTCAAGAGCTTGTGCTTCACGTTGTTGTTGTTGAAGACATTGAGCCTCGGCGTCTTGTTCCTCTTGATGTAGACGCGCTCGTTCTTCCTCTTGGCGATGTTGACGTTGTCGTTCTTGAGCTTGTGCAAAAGCAACTTGGTGTGGTTGAGGACGAAGTACTTGCTCGTCGACTTGCTCTTGTGAATGCTTGTCGTGTAGAGGATTGCGGGATGCATGACGGTCTTGACGCGCGGCTCGTCGAAGAGTGTTCGATGTCGGTGTACTTGAGCCGGAGAAGGTGTCGTCGGAGTGTTGACTTGAGTGGCTCCGTCTTGAATATGAAGAAGTTGAAGGAGGGCATTTCACTAACAAGGCGCGGATCTCGTCCATTCTTGCATCATTCTCTTGCTTGTGAGCGTCGAGCTTGTTGTCGAAGTAGTCCCTTGTACGTTGCTCGGAGAGTCGCAAGTCGGTGGCGAGGTTGTCGATGCGGTCGGTCATCGCTTGCTGATCTTGATGCAACGCTCGTTGTGCACCAAAGAGGTGGCTCTTGGTGACGAATGATGACATGTCGTCGCCTTGCTCGATGAAGAGTGGGTTGGTAGAAGTACTTGGCCTATCCATCATTCCAAGCAAAAATGTGAGTGGTAGAAGGAGAAGAACTTATACCAAATGTACCTTGACCGATGTTGGAGATGAATCAAGATCGCTCAAATGCGGAAAATGAAATAGCACAATTGGTACCAATTCTTGTCGGTTCTCACACCTACACAAGTAAAAGCTTATGGTGGAGCTTGGTTAGGATGGTGGCACCACATTTGATGCAATTGTAAGTGAGCTTCAATAATGTTGGAAAAGATTCACAATTTGCAAATGCAACAAGTAGACCAAGCAAGTATAGGTACATGGAAACACACACACAAATATATAAGTGGGACTGTGCAAACCAAAAATGAGCCAAAATGTGGAATCCACGAAAATGCTCTTGTTGCACAATGCACTAGAGACGCTAGCACGATTGCACAAAAGGCAGATACGTAACTTGTGCACAACCTACTAGGCAAAAATGCAACGACCTCTATCCCAAGTATGCTATATGTATGGTATTTCGGTGATAGATGATCGGATATGACAATCTTAATGTAGTATGATGCTATGGTTCTTGCTTATAATCTCTTTGCTTATCTTTCCTCTTTGCTTAAAAGCTTGTTTGGCTCTGTCACTTTTGAGCTCTTTTCTCATGCAAAACTTCACGAACCAAGATAGCAATTGTGTATGCGATGACAACTTTGTGACACAAAAGATGATGCCAAGATATGCACCACTATGGTATGGCATGTATGCTATGGAGTATGATCACTAATGTGCACAAGTCACGTTACCGGCAATACTCAATGGCTAGTCTCGATGGGTAAGCAACGCAAAAGTAAGGCTATGTGGTTATCAATACAATGGCATCGGATGACAAAGATGTCGTCGAGGTTACCGTCCTTGGGGATGATGACTCCTTTGCGAAGATGAGCGGTGGTGATGATGATGTCGAACCGTACCTATATAGCCAAAACACAATAGGACACGGGAACCACAACCCAAAATCTCAAAGACCAAAACATGTCAAAATCGACATAGGAGGTATTGGGGGATGATGGTGGTGTATGTGGCCAGCTGTGGTAGTATGATGGTTTGGAAGATGTGGTGGAAAGTCTGGAAGTGGTGGCAGCTGAACTGGAAAATTCAGTTTCGTCAGAGTTGCTCGGACGTCCAGAGTGTCACGGTCATCCGGTCGTCGGTCGTCCGGCTGATCCCGGTTGTCCGGTGCCTGGGCGAAAATCGGGCACGGGATGAACTCCTTGATTTCGGGGTGGAGGGGAATGGTGATGTTGAATTCGAGCGATTTTGTGGATGGAAAAGGGTGGGGAGGGTGGGGAAAGCTAGATCCACACATGGCAACACAAATCCATGGATCAAATCCAACAAAGTTTCAACTCACCAACAAATCACAAAAAAAACTTGGGGCTATTTTTGGTGGGGATTTTTGAATTTAGGATGGAATCAACAAAATCAAGCTAGAAAACACGGGGTAGGGGCTCCAAAAACGTGATCAACGTGGCTCATGATGCCAAGATGATGTAGGGCGGATCCCTAGGGGCCGATCTTTCACGTTTGGAGAGGATCCCTATGAGGAACACGAAGAACACGAGGAGGGAAGCGAAGGAAAAGCACTCAACCAACAAGAATAGAAGTCACACATGCGCTAGATCATCGAAACACAAGTAGAGATACAAGATCTAAGCCCAACAAAGGACGATACAAAGGGTAACCGGTTCTTCTCCGCGAGGAGGTCTTGATGATGGTCTTATCCATATGGAGGTCTTGAATCCAGGTGGATCTTCTCCGAAGAGGTGTCGGTCCCTCACGAGGAGTAGATCCGGATGGATGAGCGAGGCTCTATCTCACAAATGAGCTAAATAAACGCTAACCCTAGCTAGGAGGTGGGAGAGGCCTATTTATAGTCATAGTGCAAATGGGGGGCGAAGTGAAGGGGTACATGGGCATCAGCCCGCAACTAGACGCAGCCAGGGTCCGGAAGTCCGTGGGGCGCCGGTCATTCGGAAGCTCGCGGGGTCCCTGCCGTCCGGGGTTCTTCGGATGTCTGTTGATTCTGTTATGTGGTCGCTGGCACGGTCGTCCGGACTTCTTCGGATTTCCGTAATTTTTGTTCTGTTGGGGAAGGGCCGGACGTCCGGAAGGGCTCGGTCGTCCGGGGCCTGGGAGTGGTCGAACGTCTGGGCTGGTCCGGTTGTCCGGAGCCTGTAGCTCTGGCCTGCCTCTCTTCTCTTGTCTGTAGTGACCACCAGGGGTCGGACGTCCGGGCTGGGCCGGTCGTCCGGGGCTTGTAGCTTCCAAAGCAGCTCTTCTCCTTGATCTTCACGCTTGGTGTCCTCGCCGTCTTGGCCATTGAATGAAGCTGTTCCGTGGCTCCCTTCCAAGCACCTGATCACACATAGGGTCTCCGCATGAGGTAGTAGCCATGTCTTGTGTGTAGGGAGAGGGAGTTCGAAGAGGAGCGAGTTCACCTTATCTTCGATAGCCTTTGCTCGAGCTCTTGTCATGGGTCCAAGTGGTGTCGTGGGAGATGTAGATACGTCCATGGGGATGATCGTGGGATGCTCCGCATCAATGGATGCAGTCGGGCGGTAGGCCATGGCCACAACGTCTGCTCTT
>NC_057801.1:265031118-265032509 GCF_018294505.1 Triticum aestivum | reverse complement strand
CAATCCTTGGCAGTCGCGCGGCGACCACATGAGGAAACGGGAGGATAGAGGAAGGCTAAACACAAGGGATCCCACCAGCGCTAGCCGATGGCGGCATCTTAGCGCGGAGGGGAGTGCGCGGTTGCGTATCCAGTTTTTTCGGATTGAGTTGACTGCCTCATTGAGCTAGTGAATACTTAGATGGCATTTACGTGATTGAGTGGGAGCGAAAAAACATTGTTTTTCCTTTGAACACAAAGAAAAAATTTCTTGGATGATTAATGAATAGTTTTTAGCGCCATTATGTTTTAACATATAACGATAATACACAGTTTTTAATTCCTCTATAAGAAACTAATAAACATGTCTGTGCGTTGCAACAGGAAAAAAATCACACGCCCAGCATTACTCAAGACCCATGCAGGTCCACGTCCTCTATTTCAACATTGTGCCCCAACCATGTAATTGCTTATCCTCCTTCCATCCTCGTTGACAGTGGCTGCGGTGTCCACTTGATCATAATCCGTCGCGATAGCCGCTACAGGGCTGGATTTGATTCGGCTCGGAGTATAGGAGGCTTGCGTACATGGGGTCGTTTAAAATCGAGTTGAAGTCGTTCCAGGCACCGCGGAGGCCTGGAGAGGCAGTCCGCCGGGAGACGTATAGGTGGCCTTGATTGATGCGGTCGATGGTTGGGGTAGAAAACTTATCCGTTTCAGACTCCACACGTGCACCGGTTATACCGGATGGAATTGGGATCCGGGACGTACAAAAAGTCTAGCCAGATATGCCCATTGCGAGGAGGTACGTACATCATATGGAAGTCCTAATCTCCGCTTCCTACATACGGACCCAGTTCATGACGCGTGAACAACAATTAATATAATAGACGCAGCGCGCCCTCTTTTTGATATGCAATGTCATGTAGATCTTCTTTTAAATCTCAATCGTCAATCTTTATGATTAAAACAAAATCAACGGATGCAAAGGGACACATCGAGTCCTCCTTCTGATATTATTAGATGAAGATGTAATATTATGTAAATCTACTTTTAAATCTCAACCGTCAATCTTTATGATTAACACAAAATCAACGGTGTAAAAGGATGACGTATGGAGAACTATGAAAGTTTTCTTCTTTTAATATTAAATATAAATATAAATATAAATATAAATATAAATATATTAGGTATAGATTAGCTGAATTTCCCAAATGAGCACAAATACGGAGTAGTAGGCTTGAACTCAGTTCGGTGGGATGTCCCTGTAAACCGTTAATGGTGACCGGAATCCATGGTAATCCATCTCACGCGAAAGCTAATATGCTGTTTCTGTAGCGTGAGCAAAGAAATCACGTAGGACCATCAGACCTTTATCATCGCTGGTCCACGACTGCACGTAAGAGAGAGAGA
>NC_057801.1:265007358-265030848 GCF_018294505.1 Triticum aestivum | reverse complement strand
GAGAGAGAGAGAGAGAGAGATGTACTGTTTGTGGCGAAGCAGCACCCCACGAGGTAAACGGTGAGATAGTTTAATGGGCTGAGCGCGCGTGCATCGTCTCCATTGGCTGCTCTTCGGATCTACTCCTAGATCCGATCGGCCAGCAGAAAATGACTTCCACTTCAAGAAAAAAAAGACTAGCATACAATGTCCCCTATCCAACTCACGTGACACGTCCAGTTGTCCTCAGATAATTCGGTGCAAGTGGCAATATATTAGTAGCTTTGGGGTTGGAAGTAGCTCGTGGCCATGCACCATTTTCATTAAACTATTGCTAGTACAAAGCTAGTCCCATCGGCAGATCCTTCTCCCTCCAGCTCCGTTCTGCTTCCGCCGATCTCCACCTTATGCTCCTTGCCCGCACCGCGGCCAGGCGCCTCACGCTCACGCGGCCGTGCGGGTGGTCATCGGCGGGTCTCGTCTCGCGGACAGGCGCCGGAACGACGGTTGGTGCGCCGCCGTGCCGGCCGTCCATCGAGCGATTTTTCCTGCGCAAGATGGCCGATGCAGGTGCGTTAGCGTGTGTTTTCTCTCTCCCCCCCTCTCTCCGTGTGTGTGTGTTCGTATGAGTTTGTGCAATCGACTTCAACTCGGCCGGCAGTATAAGAAGATAACCCAAGTGGCCCAAGAAGACCCATCCCCTGCCGCTGCAGTTTCTTCTCAACCGCCAACTATCGCTCTTTGTTGGAAAGCATCAAGCTTCTCCGGTTCTCCGGCCATGGTAAGCTCGAGCGGAGCTTGGTAAACAACACTTGAATGGCCCAGGCGTACGTCGGTGGCGGCGGCACCGAGCTCGGTCAGCAAATATACCCTAGTTGGCAGTGACGCCGAGCACCTATAACTAACGTGGACGCCGTAGCCGACCGGCAGTTTGGTGAGCATGAACTTGGCTACGCCGCTGTTCCTCCGGCAGCTTGCAGAGCTCGTAGTATAGGTGCAACTTGGCATGTGTTCCTTCCAACGCCCCTTCCAGTCTTGCTAGCTCGCTAGATGAGGCAGCTACCTGATTTGGATCTGGACTTGTTGCGGAAGGCTTTCTTTTTCAGTAGGCGTGGAGCCAGGTAAAGCTTATCTACTTTTGTGGCATGGTACAGGTGTTTTTTTTCCTTATAAAGAAGGATCGAGGTTTCTAACTTACCTAAGCTAAGTCACATCATGAAATAGTTACACCGTGCCATTTCTGATGCAACGTTCAATAAGGGTTGTTCACTTTAGAGATAGCTCTCTGAATTCTGAATTCGCTCTAACAATTTAGAGAATCTGGATTGTCCTGCCGACACTGCTACAGCTGTTCCATTTTTTGGCATTTTGAGGAATTTTAAAACTTTAACACATGTAGAAATTTTGGTTTTAAAACATGGGCCCTTATGAACTCCGTGCTTAAAATTTACGATTGTTTGATCTATACAAAAGAAAAAAAAATCATGCACTAGAAAATATATAGCACCGAAAAGGTGAATGCACAATGGTTTTATTTTCTGCACAGTTGGCAAATTATTAAAATTTACCCTATAGAATCTATATCTTTGTAATTATTCCCGCAATGTACATCTGTCAATGTTCTTTTGGAGCTTCTCAGATTAAAAACTTTGGTTAATTTATTTTTATATATTTGTTTAAACAGGTTCATGTGTGGCCAAGAGTAAATCAGTTTTTTTTCATTCATTATTTGAGCTGCCGAATAAGTAAATAAATAAATTATGTGACCCAACCAATCATGGCATAGTATTTTGTATGTGTGCAAGCCAAGTGAAAACATATTTTTCAAGAGGTTTTGCATGTCCATAGTACATTTCCACATGCACACATGGAGCACTAGTTCTTTGGTAATATAATTTTGAACAATAATATAACTTTTGAAATTTTGAATATAAGTGGAGCGTTGGTGTTGTGGTGCCAAAAATCTTCTCTAGCATCTATAACGGTCAACCTGATAAAGATGGAGACTCTTGTAATATTTTTTGTGTAAAAGATAGCAAATGTATACTTTTATTGGCGATACACCATTTAATCATGTTTTGTTGCAGACTATTCAGGCACAAAAAGGTCTAAAAATTGTTGGTATTTTTTGGATGAGTATCCGTGGCTTTCAGAATCTATATGCTCCTGTTTCGTATACATTTAAGAAAAAAATTTAATCAATGATTAAGATGTTGCCACACGCATATGCGTGGACCACTATGCTAGTTATATATTAAGCACATAACGGTTAACCCCAAAAGAAGATAAATTTGTTTAAAAGTAAAAAAAAACTATAAATTGTTTGACCTCTGGGGTACCATCTCAATATAACTGAACTATGACCTATATATGAAGTACATGTTCACAGGCAAAGGTGACCTTATATGTAATTTCATATATTTT
This sequence comes from Triticum aestivum, assembly GCF_018294505.1. NCBI lineage: Eukaryota > Viridiplantae > Streptophyta > Magnoliopsida > Poales > Poaceae > Triticum > Triticum aestivum. The sequence goes on along the minus strand of NC_057801.1, from coordinate 265,028,445 downwards.
TCTAACAAGTCATTAGTGTGACCCATCACTGTAAGAGCATGGACAATGTGGATCGGTTGTAAGGGCATCTCCAAAGGCATTCAAATAAATCGCGTACCTCATTTGTCGGGCGGGCACGTCTGGATGTTTCCGTGATGTCCCCCATTTGACCGCAAAAAACATGTCACCCAACCACTAGGAACGGTTCAAATATATGGGGAGTTTGGGGTGACAATGTCTAGACGGACAATGAAGCAAGAGTAGGAGGTGCCTCTGGAGATGCCCTAAGTGAATGGCTAGAGCCAAGTGCAATAAAACTGAAACCAGTGCAATGCTAAGCATCCTTAAGGATCTCATGCGTTAGAACTTAGGAAAACATATTCTAGAGTGGTTATAGAGGTCAAAACTATGTTCTAGTAAATCCGGTTTTAGGATAGTTCCTCAACACTTGCATGTTGCAATATTTGGACTCCTATATAAGAGTTTTTAGACCAGATTTTACCTACATTGTACACATCCGTACCAACTGTTACTCATCCAAAATTATTATCACGGAAGTACTATAGTGTATTAGTAAGAGAAAAGTGCATATTTCAACCCTGAACTCACGCCCTAATTTAATTTAGGACCCTCAACTCCAATATCGTGTGCGGTATAACTCTAAACTCTCAAAACCGGATATGTATGTTTCAACCTTGTGTCCCTCAAACCAGTTTCTGGTCGGTTTTGATAGGCCTTGACGATTTGACCGCCTAATCAGCCACCACATCACGAGAATTAGACCCAAAAAAATAAAGGGTCCAGAAAAATTCGACATCTTTCCCAAAAAAGAGCAATACCATGCGGATAATTCAAGGAAAGTTTGAAACTTTTTGCGGAATAGAATAAAAAATACATATTCGGGACCATTTTTTGTCAGAATGACCGAAAACAATTAAATTTTCCAGAATAGTTTGAAAAAAATCCTTTGTCATGCTAATCATTTTGTGAAAATTTGAATTTTTTCGCAAAACTAATAAAAATACATATTGAGGACCATTTTTGTTCAAAATTTGACAACAAAATAAACTGTCCATACAAAATTGAAAATATTCTAAAACTGAACACTGTCATGCTAAATATTCTGAGAAAGTTTGAAATTTCTTTGCCAAACAGAATTAGAAATACAACTAAAATCAAGAAAAGATGGAGAGGATATGTATTTTCCTAGTATTTGTTAATCTATTTGGCAAAAGAAAATCAAACTTACCCAAAATGATCAGCGTGGCAAGGCTCATTTTGGGAATGTTTTCAATTTTTTCTAGACAATTTTATATTTTGGACAATTTTTGACCAAAAATGGTCTGGGATATGCATTTTCGTTGTGTTTTTATTTTGTTTGGCGAAAACTTTCGAACTTCGCCACAATGATCAGCATGGCAGGTTTAATTTTTTAGACCGTTTTCAGTTTTTTTGGACAATTGCATTTTTTTTGTTTGACCAAAAATGATCCTAAATATGTATTTTTGTTTTTTTCGCAAAAAAATAATGTCCACATGGTGGGGCTCATTTTTTTTAGGGTTTTCAATTTGTTCTGGACACTTTCATTTTTTGGGTCAAATATTAATGATATGGCGGCTTACTAGGCGGTCAAGTCTTCAATACATGTCAAAACCTACCAGAAAATTGGAGTTCTGAGTTTAGAGTTGTAATATAAATGGTATTGGAGTTCAGGATTATAAAGGCGTGATTTCAGGACAAGAGCATTTGCTTCTTGGGTGTATATACACTATGGAAATATTTGTAATTAATAAAAAGTCAAAAAATTCTGAAAATATTTTCGAACTCAACTTGGCCTTCCATTCTACTCGTAAAAGAAGTTGCACGAAATATAAAAACCCTATTGACTCCAGGGAAACATAAAAAGGGAAGTTTAGACAAAAAGTGTGAATAGTGACTTGTATATAGCAATATTTTTTGGCCCTGAAGTCAACAGTGGGTTTTTATTCGTGAAAACGATATATAGTAGTGCCAAAAAAAGACAAGCTTATTCAAAGAAACTTCTGACTTTTTTAATTTTTATTTATTTTTTCCAATATCAGGTGGATACACACTCATGAACCAAAGGGCATTTCCCCGTGAGTTCAATGTTGAAATAAGCACTTTTTCTGAAATAAAACTGCAACTTTATTAATTAGAAATAACGGTTACATTGTCAATAAGAAAAAGTACAATATCATTCATGGGCTCTTTAGACCAACCCCTAGTGACAGAAAATTTCGCTAGCATAGCAATTTCACGAGCCACCTTATTTGCTTCCCTATTACAATGTTCAAATCTAATAATAGGAAAATCACAAGCAAAAAATAGCAATCATCAAAAACTATAGTTGCCACTCCTGCTGAGTGTCCTCCATTATTCATTGTCTCAATCACTTCCATATTGTCCGAGTTAACAACAAGACGATTGCAACCAGGTTTAAATAAGCACTTCTTTCTAGGAAAATACACAGGAGCTCCTGGGTGCTCCACACCCCTTTACGAATATTAATCGTAAAAAGTATCAAAAAAACAAAAAAACTGAAATTTGGCGATATCAAACATGGGTTCTCAATCTACTCCTGTGTGAAGTTTCGTGAAAAAATACCAGAAAATGTATCCGTGAAGAAGGAAATACTGTCCGAACAAAAAATCCGTCCAAATAGTTTTTTTTCTATACATAGAAAGTTTCTGTTTTTTTTGGCCATGAATACGTTTCCTTATATATTTTTTTCACGAAATTACACATGGGAGTAGATCAAAAAGTCAGGTTTGATATCCCAAAATCTTGAAATTTTTTTTGATATTTTTTAAAATTTAATGTTCGCACAGGGGTGCAGAGCACCCGGGGTGCTAAAAATCCACCTCCCTTCTTTCTACTAGTAATAGAACTATTATATAGACAATTATATCACAAGCAGATGGATCGAATGGCTGTGTCACGTACGTACCAGTAACCGGTCGATGAGGAATAATACCTCGTGTGGTACTCATGCCGCGTACAAATTCGTGCATGTAGATGTTGCACATGGGTTCTTCCATTAGTTTGCTTCGTTTTTAATCGTCCCTTATTTTCGTTTGCCGCGACGGACGGGGACGGCTTTGCCTGCCGCCGGCCGTGTGTTTGCTTTGCTCCCTCCAACTTGCATTTCTCTACTGGCTACGGTGCTTGTACTGGCCCCACACGCTTCCCTTCAATCACAGTAGATTATTCCCTCCAATAATTCCTCCTCCACTGATTGGCCATTACATTCCAGTGCTCTGCCTGGTGCTTTTTCTCGGGCAAATCCCCCCATGGCGTCCACGGCTGGACTCCAAATTTCCCACGGCCACTGGTTCAACACCACCCTCACATCCTCCCAATCCCACCCTTGCTCCCGCTCCTCCTTCCCGCGTCCTCCAGCCGGGGATTATTTGGAGCGCTCTCCTCCTCGTTGCCGCCGACGATGCTCGCATGCGGTGGCGGCGGCGATCGTGGTGGAGAAGCTGGGGCAGCGAAGGTCTGTTGGACCTTCTCTGCCAGTGCCTCGACGAAGCCGCGACGGCTTCTTGGCGCGGCGGGGGCGTCAGCAGCCTGCTGCCGCTCCCTGTGGCAGCGCCGTGGAGGGAGCGGGTGCGGCCCCAGGTACGCGCGCGAGCACCCGCTGGTCGTCGGAGCGGATGAGAGACCCATGTGGGGAATGGAGATAGCTGTAGCTTTGTAGAGGTAATATACACGAAACTGTAGCTGTGAATCCCATCCGCTCGTGGCTTATCTTAGCAACGCACCGGGTTTGATTGATCTCCCCACTTTGACTTTAGTACGCCGTGGAGCTGCAACCAACTGTGCCAAATAAAAGGTACGGTCGTTTTTTGGTTGAACCAGAGACAATTGGTGGAGCTTCAACCAGCGGCGCCAAATGCAACAACCACCGTCGTTTTTGCTAGACACCATAGAAAGCAGAGGCTGCGCACGATCGACACATGAAGCTGCATGATGTTCAGCAATATAATAATGATATTGTTCAGCAATATAATAGTAACGTTAACTATCAACCACGTCCACGTGTAAGAATCTTGTTGTTTGTGTTTGCATGCAGCAACCGATCGCTTCGCCAAGACCTTGACCAACCTCCCTAAGCCTGGTGGTGGAGAGTATGGCAAGTTCTACAGCATTCCTGCACTGAATGATCCAAAGATAGGTAATGACTCTTTTCTGTTTTTCATTTATTTCTTTGAGTTTTCTCCTCCTCTATCAGTGCAGTTTTTATTCCTAGCAACTGAGAACGCACAATGCACGTTTGTCGGTACAACCATATTTCAATTGCATACATAATAATCATACTGTTTTGCGTACATATAGACTGTAATGATATACTCTTTATAGATTTGCAAAAATACTAATTCTGACAAATATTTTTATTTTCTGCTTTATCAGATAAGCTTCCCTACTGTATCCGTATTCTTCTAGAATCAGCTGTCCGCAACTACGATAACTTCCAAGTTACGGAGAGTGATATCCAGAATATCATCGACTGGGAGAAGACATCCCCAAAGCTTGCCGAGATACCATTCAAGCCAGCACGGCTTGTTCTTATGGTATTAAACTGATACATCACACAAGATTAATTCCTCATGTTTTCGAATGTATTTTGCTGATGACTGCCCTTACTCTCTAGGACAACACTGGCGGCCCAGCTGTTGTAGATCTTGCAGCCATACGAGATGTGATAGCGGAGCTAGAGAGTGATCCCAAAAAGATCAACCCACTGGTACACATCTGCCATCTTTGTTATCCAAAAAGCTCTACAGTATCAGTTTGTTCTGTATCGTAGCAAAATCACTTCAAGTAGCCTGGGATATAGAACAGGCATTTTCTTTATCTTGAACTTTTTTTTTTCAAATACAGATTTTTCATCTGGAGTATTGCAGGTTCCGGTGGATCTCGTCATTGACCACTCAGTGCGGGTGGATGTAGCCAAGTGTGCCGATGCATTGAAACAAAACATGGACCTGGAGTTTAGCCGCAACAAAGAAAGATTTAGTTTCTTCAAATGGGCGTCATCTGCTTTCAACAATATGCTGGTTCTTCCCCCTGGTTCTGGGATCCTTCATCAAGTAAATGATCTGGGTCCAGGGGCCAATTTCTGTGCGGCTAATAAGTCTCCTGTATGACTAACTCTTTGTACTCATCTTTGGTTTTGTAACACAAATATCAGGTCAATCTTGAGTATCTTTCCAGAGTTGTCTTCAAAGCAGATGGTGTCTTGTACCCTGACAGCGTGGTTGGCACTGATTCACACACCACTATGATTAATAGTCTCGGTGTTGCAGGTTGGGGAGTGGGTGGTATCGAAGCAATGGCTGCAATGCTTGGGCAGGTAAATCTCAAGTGAAAATCGTGTGCTCTTAAGATTGATCTACTTGTTTCGATATAATTTCTTTTTGGGACACTAGTTGTCCGCGTGCTCTTGAGATCGATCGTCCTTATTTCACTATAAGTTCAGCAATATAATAATGATAAATGTTGATTATTATTAGCTAACATTTGATTTAGCTGCATCTCACCACATGTTATTACCATATGCAGCCAATGAGCATGGTTTTACCAGGTGTGGTTGGATTCAAGCTCACCGGAAAGTTACAGGATGGTGTCACTACTACAGACCTTGCCCTTACTTTGACCCAGATGCTAAGGAAGCATGGTGTTGTTGGCAAATTTATTGAATTCCACGGTAGGGGTTCGTGCTAAATAGCGACAGATAACATGTTCGTATATATTGGTCATATTTAATTAGTGTTTTCTCCTTTTTCTATTACATTCAGGTGAGGGTGTGGGCAGCATCCCTTTGCCTGCTAGAGCCACAATCGCAAACATGACTCCAGAATATGGCGCTACCATGGGATTTTTCCCTGTAGATCAAGTGGCATTAGATTACCTCAGACTAATAGGGCGAAGTGATGAAACAGTATGTTTAACTATCTACTACTCTTAGTCTATTCCATCACATTTCTATTTGTTTTTTTTTCTATTTGTTGATAGCTAAATAAGCATGATATAGGTGGGTAAAACTGGTACCGTGAGCAAACCATAGCGCTTCTCCATTACACTACATGCTATAGGGAGTTTTTGGTTGGGCACTTAGGCCATTAGCTAGCTCTTCACACAAGAAGAAAGCTAAAAGCTTTCGCCATATCCAAAAGCCTAATAGCTTTTTTAAAAAAGGAGGATGACCCCCGACCTCTGCATCTGGGTGATGCATACGGCCACTTTATTACTTATTCTCACAAGACCTTACAAAGTCATACAACAGTAAGACTAAAGCCGCCGTCTAAGCAACAAACTGTCGCTACACCTATCCAGTTGATAAAGGGGCGCAGATAGCCTGGGCCTAATACCAAACAGACATCGCAGCCAAGCCTAACATCTAAGACTTGAGACCCCAACCTAGCCACTTGCCGAGTCTGGGGCACACACGGTCCGGCGTGCTCTCAGAGGCATGATAATCTGGGGCACGATTTTCTGGCTATTGCCAGTTTAATTCGTTACTTAGCACATTGAGTGACCTAGAAGCAAATAGTTACGAAAAAGAAGAGAAGTCCATATTTCGTTCTTATTTTATGGAGAGAAGTCCATATATATTTCAGCGCTGAATTGACACGAATGTTTAAGAAACAACTCAGAACTTTAAAACCATCTAAGATACAACCCGAAGCTTTCAAAACCATGCAAATTTCAACCCTAACTCCCTCAAGCGGGCTTCTGGTCAGTTTGAATGGTTTTGACCAGTTGACCAACCCAGTCAGCATTCACATCAGCCGCCACATCACCAACACACTTTTTTGAACCAAAAATAGACGTGTCGAGGAAAAATGAAAACAATGTGTAAAATGAACACTACCATAATGATCATTTTGTGATAATTTCAAACTTTTTTGCCAAACATATTAAAAATATAAGGAAAATACCAAATATCCATTTCGGCTCACGAGCTCATCTGATCCCGTGAACAGTAAAATCAGAATAAATAGTAAACAAATTCAAAAAACTCTATTTTTGGATCAAAGATATTTTAATACGTGAGGTCCGCTCCAAATTTCAGCGCATTTGGACATCTGAGCAGCTCTCAGGAAAAAACAAAATCGGTCCGGAACAATGCACGAACAGTAAACTTTTTCACACACCTCAATTTTGTTTTCTTTTTTTGCTGAAAGCAGCTCAGCTGTCCAAACGAACTGAAATTTGGCACGAACATCACACACTAACACCATCTTCCATGGAAAAAATGCGGAATTTTTTGAAATTTTCTAGTATTTCTTTTGATTTTACTGTTCGTGCGCAGGAGTAGATGAGCTCGGGAGCCGTTTAGCCACTCTTGGAAAATGCATATTCAGGACTGTTTTTGGCCAAATTTTGACCCAAAGATAAAAGTTTTCAAAATATTGAAGACTTTCTCCAAAATGAACAATACCATGCTGATCATTCTGGGAAAGTTCCAAACTTTTTTGCTGAAACATTTTGCTGAACAGATTAAAAATACAAGAAAAAACATATTTATGGCCTTTTTTGTAAAAGTTTGAGCAAAAGTAAAAGTGCCTAGAAAATTAAAATATTCTCTAACAGGAACACTACTTACCATGCTGATCATTCTACGTAAGTTTACTTTTTTTTTTCTTTTCATATTGAAAAATACAAGCAAAATACACATTGAGGACATTTTTCGTTCAAATTTGGACAACAAATGGAAGTATCCAAAAATAAATAAAAATCTTCTCTAACAAAAACACTACCATGCTGATCAACCCGGAAAAGTTTCAAGCTTTTTGCAAAACAGATTAAAAAATACAAGGAAAATACATAGCAGGACCTTTTATGTTCAATTTTTGACCAAAAATGAAGTGTCCAGAAACAATTGAAAACATTGTATAAAATGAACAGTACAGTGATGATCATTTTGGGAAAGTTTCAAACTTCTTTGCCAAACAGATAAAAATACAAGGATAATACATATTTAAGACCTTTCCTCGTGACATGGCAACTCATGTGGATGTCGACTAGGCGGGACAGCTGCTCAAACCAGTCAAACTAACCAAAAACCGATTGAGCAGAGTGAGGATTAAAAGTTGCACGGTTCTGAAAGTCCAGGGTTGTAACTTAGGTGGTTTTGAAGTTTAGGGTTGTTTCTTAGACATTTGTGTCAATTTAGAGTTTAAATATGGACTTCTCTGAAGAAAAAACCCACAAAATAAAAATGATACTCCCTTCGTCCCATAATGTAAGACGTTTTTTGACTCTAGTGTAGTGTCAAAAAATGTTTTACATTATGGGACGGAGGGAGTACTAGTTTATTTCCAAAGCACGACCACTTCTCCATGGAAGTCACTGAACTGCTTTTAGGTAAATAGTAAAGCACTTAAACATGCGTACTACATACTATGTACTCCCTCCGTTCCTAAATATAAGTCTTTGTAGAGATTTCACTAAATGGACTATATACGAAGCAAAACGAATGAATCTACACTTAAAATGCATCTATATACATCCGTATATGATTTGTAGTAGAAGCTCTACAGAGACTTATATTTAGGAACGGAGGGAGTATTAAATTGGTTGCATCCTTATGCAAACTAATCAAATATTGCATTTTGATTTAGGTATCAATGATTGAAGCATATTTGCGAGCTAACAAGATGTTTGTGGACTGCAATGAGGTATGGCTTTGCCTTTGTTTTTTCATTATGATGCTCGCGTTTGAGTTTTATGTTACTCAGAATATGGACAAACTTGCGTTCATGATGGCAGCCTCAAACGGGACCAGTTTACTCTTCAGATCTTGAGCTGGACCTTACTACGGTGGAGCCTTCTGTTGCCGGCCCAAAGAGGTGTGTGGTCTTGACGACTATGTTGTTCTCATTGAATAAATATGGAAGCTCCAAAGTTTGAGTACTCATGCTTCAATTTGGGTGCATAGTTCCTCTCTATTTAGAGGACATTTAGTTCCTTCGATATCCTCCTTCATGTTATTTCATGATATAATTGTTCTGCTAATGGGGAGGTGCATTATGATTATTGTTTGATTAATCAAATTGTAGGCCTCATGACCGGGTTCCTTTGAAGGAGATGAAATCTGATTGGCATGCTTGCCTCGGCAATGAGGTTGGTTTCAAGGTAAGCTTTTGGTTTAGCGGCATATCGCTAATGCATGACAGGAATGAGATTAAATATCCGACATTAGTCACCAAATACCTATAATTTCTTCAAAAACATTTCAGGGTTATGCAGTGCCTAAGGAACAACATAATAAAATTGTGAAATTTGACTTCCATGGACAACCCGCTGAAATCACACATGGCAGTGTGGTTCTTGCAGCAGTATGCAGTTCCACAAACTCATCAAATCCTAGCGTTATGATTGGTGCTGGCCTTGTGGCAAAAAAAGCCTGCGAATTGGGTCTTGAGGTCTGTTCTTTCATAATGTGTTCACATCTTCTATTTGCATGGATGACTTGTTGGTGCTTCGTCTCTTCTCTTGCGGTGACAATCTGTTTTTGACTGTGCAAAAACACTTTTCTTCAGGTGAAGCCATGGGTTAAGACAAGCCTGGCCCCTGGATCTTTGGTTGTCACCAAATACTTGGAACACAGGTATATATGTCCTTTTGCCACCCCGCAACTTTTTGAAGAAACATGGAATCATAGTTGCAACGTATAGTATATGTATGGGGAATGGCATTAAAATATGTTGCCATTTATTCATGCAGTGGCCTTCAAGAATATTTGAACCATCAAGGCTTCCATCTTGTCGGATATGGTTGTACCACTTGTATCGGCAACTCCGGCGACCTTGATAAATCTTTATCAGATGCTATTGTAGATAACGGTAATACAATGCACACTAAATATTTTTCACAGCAATGCGTTTGTACTCATGGTTTATATTATTTGGTTAGATGTTGTTGTTGTTGCTGTGTTGTCGGGCAACCGTAACTATGAGGGTCGTGTGCACCCTCTAACTCGAGCTAACTACCTCGCCTCACCACCTCTTGTTGTTGCATATGCTCTTGCTGGCACCGTAAGTCCATTACATTCTCCCACCTTGATGCTCACATAGGCATAACTCCCTCTTTTCCTTCGCATGATGGTTAACTAGGGCTCATTACAAATCGTGCCATTTTAGGTTGACATTGATTTTGAGAACGAACCTATTGGAATTGGAAAGGATGGCAAGGAGGTTTACTTCAAGGATGTATGGCCCACAAATGAAGAAATCGAGCAGGTATTGTAACTTCAATACTCCTGTCCATGTTTTAGCTGCTATCTTTATTACGTAAAGTTCAACCTGATTAAAATTGATGATAAATTAATCACGCTCTAGAATATGTGTTGTCTAAATTTACTCACTCCAGTTACTAATATATGAGATAAATTTCTTTGATGAAGCGAGAATAGTACCACTAAATATTTCGTGGAAAAAAAGATCTTGTGACGATAACTTATTAGATCCTTCATGTATAACTGAAATGCTACATGATGACCAGGTTATCAAGTCCAACGTGTTGCCGAAGATGTTCGTGGACACGTATGGTTCCATCACGGAGGGCAACGACGCATGGAACAATTTAGTGGTCCCGAAAGAGACACTCTACCCATGGGATCCAAAATCCACCTACATCCACAAGCCGGCGTACCTGGAAAATATAACCATGACCCCGCCCGGCCCGCCCTCAGTGAAGGATGCCTACTGCCTACTAAGCCTAGGGGACAGCATCACCACCGACCACATCTCTCCCTCAGGGGTCATCAAGCCAGGAACCCCTGCCGCCAAGTATCTGCTGGAGCGCGGCGTGAAGCCCGAGAACTTCACCACATATGGCAGCCGACGTGCCAACGACGAGATCGTTGTGAGAGGGGCGTTTGCCAACATTAGGATTGTGAACAAGCTTTTGGAGGGAGAGGTGGGGCCTAAAACCATCCATGTCCCTACGGGGGAGAAGCATTACGTTTTCGACGCTGCCATGGTATGTGATCGTCTATTTTTAAAGTTTCATCAAAATTACATGTATTCGAGTAGTTATGGAGTCACTGAAATAATATCTAATCACCTACATTGACCCCTCGGTTCATATACAATCTATCCACTAAAAGTGTACTATTGATGTTTTGCTAACACTGTGCACTTTTCAAAACCACTTCTTACAACTTTTTTGTTTGTTTGTTGTAATTAATGCAATGCAGAAATACAAGTCGGAGGGTCATGACATGGTCATTCTTGCCGGTGATGAGTATGGAGCCGGGAGCTCCCGTGATAGCGCCGCCAAGGGGCCATTGCTCCTGGTAATCAATTCATCTCCATAGAGAGACTCTATGCCGATCCTCAATCTTGCTTCGCATGAAACTAATCAGCAAGTTGTGTGGTGTTTTGGAACAGGGCGTCAAGGCAGTGATCGCTAAGGGCTTCGAGCGCATCCACCGGAGTAACTTGGTGGGGATGGGGATTATCCCTCTCCGCTTCAAGGTTGGCGAGGATGCAGATTCACTCAACCTCAGTGGGCATGAGCGTTTCACGATCGACCTCCCTGGCAAGATTACCGAGATCCGTCCAGGCCAAGATGTGACCGTTACGACACAAAATGGGAAATCCTTCACTTGCACACTTTGCATTAACACGCAGGTATGTCATATCTAAGCCATAATGTAAACTGGTTGACGCATTGATATAGTCTTCAAACTAAAATTTAGCCTCCATGTATATTTAGTCATGTAACATGTTGTTAATTTTTCTAAACTTATGGTCAAACATAAAAATATGCCTCTTGCACATATTCTAAAACAACCTACATTGTCCTGTTCTTTCTTGTGATGTAGGTGGAGCTGGAATACTTTAACCATGGAGGCATCCTCCCCTACCTTATCCGCAAATTGGCATGACCGACCGAGGAACTGCATTTAAATTGTGTTATCTATATGCAATGTCATGATTTTTTTTATAAATTGATTATTTGTACCCCTTGATTCCATTTTAACTTTCATTTTTTAATAAATTTGTGATGAAACATTTAAAAAGACATAGCGGAGCTTCAACAATAATTAAGAGGGGACAATTTACTTGATAGTGTATTGATAATTTATTAGTGAAGACAATATGTTTGTTTGGCGTACATATATGCACATCCGCAAAGCTTTCTCTTGGGATGTTTGTGGGCACACGGTGATGGTGCAAGAATGGTCAATGTAGGACTGAACACGTGTTGGTAGATGCACCACTAACAAGCCAATGCTAACTCTGTGTGTCACTGTTATAGATAACAACACCGACAACCCCACATTTGGTTAGTTAGTTAGTTGTAATGGTATCGTCAACTCCTGTATTAGGTGAAGGAAATATGCCCTAGATGAAATAATAAAGTTATTATTTATTTCCTTAATTCATGACAAATGTTTATTATTCATGCTAGAATTGTATTAACCGGAAACTTGGTACATGTGTGAATACATAGACAAAATATATAGTCCCTAGTATGCCTTTACTTGACTAGCTCGTTAATCAAAGATGGTTAAGTTTCCTAACCATAGACATGTGTTGTCATTTGATGAACGGGATCACATCATTAGGAGAATGATGTGATGGAGATGACCCATCTGTTAGCTTAGCATTATGATCCTGTCAGTTTTATTGCTACTGCTTTCTTCATGACTTATACAAAGTTCCTCACACTGAGATTATGCAACTCCCGAATACCGGAGGAACACTTTCTGTGCTACCAAATGTCACAACGTAAAAGGGTGATTATAAAGGTGCTCTACAAGTGTCTCCGAAGGTGTTTGTTGGGTTGGCATAGATCGATATTAGGATTTGTCACTCCGTGTTTCGGAGAGGTATCTCTGGGCCCTCTTGGTAATACTCATCACTATAAGCCTTGCAAGCATTGTAACTAATGAGTTAGTTGCGGGATGCAGTATTACAGAACGAGTACAGAGACTTGCTGGTAACGTGATTGAACTAGGTATTGCGATACCGACAATCGAATCTCGAGCAAGTAACATACCGAATGACAAAGGGAACAACGTATGTTGTTATGCGGTTTGACCGATAAAGATCTTCGTACAATATGTAGGAACCAATATGAGCATCCAGGTTCCGCTATTGGTTATTGACCGGAGACGTGTCTCGGTCATGTCTACATAGTTCTCGAACCCGGAAGGTCCGCACGCTTAACGTTCGATAACGATTGGTATTATGAGTTTATGTGTTTTGATGTACCAAAGGTAGTCTGGAGTCCCGGATGTGATCACGGACATGACGAGGAGTCTCTAAATGGTCGAGACATAAAAATTGATATATTGGACGGCTATATTCTGACACCGAAAGTGTTCCGGGTGATTTTGGAGAAAAGCGGAGTGCTGGAGGGGTTACCGAAACCCCCCGGGGAAGTATTGGGCCTTAGTAGGCCTTAGGGGAGAGAGGGCAGCAGCCCAGGAGGTGCCCCCCAAGGGGAGTCCAAATTGGACTAGGGGAGGGGGTGTAGCCCGTCTTTCCCTCTCCCTCTCCCTCTCCTTCCTTCCCCCTTCCCCCTCCTAGTTGGACTAGGAAAGGAGGAGTCCTACTCCTACTAGGAGGAGGACTCCTCCCCTCCTTGGCGCGCCCCAAGGGTCGGCCGGCCTCCCCCCTTGCTCCTTTATATACGAGGGCAGGGGCACCCTAGAACACACAAGTTGACATTGTTTAGCCGTGTGCGGTGCCCCCCTCCACAGTTACACACCTCGGTCATATCGTCGTAGTGCTTAGGGGAAGCCCTGCGCCGGTAACTTCATCATCACTGTCACCATGCCGTCGTGCTGACGAAACTCTCCCTCGGCCTCAACTGGATCAAGAGTACGAGGGACGTCCCCGAGCTGAACGTGTGCTGATCGCGGAGGTGTTGTACGTTCGGTTCTAAGATCGGTTCGATCGTGAAGACGTACGACTACATCAACCGCGTTGTCATAACGCTTCCGCTTTCGGTCTACGAGGGTACGTGGACACACTCTCCCCTCTTGTTGCTATGCATCACATAGATAGATCTTGCGTGATCGTAGGAATTTTTTTAAAATTACCACGTTCCCCAACATTAGGTGCCCTACAGACAGGGACGATTCTACGGGGGGACGAGGGGGGGGGCAATGATCTGTTTTTTCTGAACGATCTTTTTTTAGACAAACTCCGAAGCTTTATTACGACGTCACAATGTTTACATGGACGAAAGATAGTCCATCCGGCTGCCCTAACCAGACATGTCGGCCAACCGGAAGGGATAAAGCATGCTTCACGAGTTTGTGAGCCTCGATATTCGAGCTCCTAAATTCATGGCTAATATTACAAGTTTGAAAATGTGACCTATGCTCTATTATTTCATGTATGATCGCCCCGTACGCTGTTGGATTGTTCTCTCAGATGTCCTTGACTACCACATTCGCGTCCGATGCCACTTGGATGTTCGCCACGCTCAGATCATCAGCAAGAGCCAGCGCTTCCCTGATCACCATGCATTCGAGGGTAGCTGGTTCTGATATACCTCCGAGACCACGACCGAAGCTCCCAAAAACCGGCCCGTAGAATCTCTGGATATTGCCGCCGCAGCTCCATGTCTTCTTCCTCTCCCTACTGTCGCATCAACATTAACTTTTGTTAGCCCCGACGGTGGAGCAATCCAACCCGTTGGGCGTGGCACAGGGTTGCCCCTTTGCTTCGAAGTCGTGGGTCGAATGGCCTTGAGTTCACTTATGTAAGACTGCATAAAAATGTGGACTGATAACGGGCTTTGATAGATTTCCTCGTGGATCACTTTTCGGCGAGCTCCCCACAATGCCCATAGTTTGACCACAAAGGTAGTGAACTCCTCATGCGATAATGCCTCATGCATGGAAAAAATCCACCTCTTCGCATCAACTTCTTCGTTCCTGCTCAACACGTCAACAATGCGTTCTGAAGACATCGCCCAAGTGCTCCGAGAGACCGTACAGTTTAGTAATGCATGTCTCCACATATCTTCCGCTCCACAGAGGCAACAAGTATCTGTGTCTGCCATATTCCGACGATGCAAAAGTGCTGCTGTCGGTGTGGTGTTCTTGGCCAGTCTCCATAGGAAAATCTTGAGCTTCAAGGGTACACTGATTCCCCATAGTTTAGTCCATCCCTCACTATCTGTGTGTGAATGAGATGAGCCCTCTTGTTCATACAACCAGGATTCTCGGCTTAGCTTCTTATGCTGAATCATTCTGTATGCCGTTCTCACCGAGAAAATCCCCCGCCTATCCTCGCCCCATTCCCAAAAGTCCTCAATCTGTCCAGTGCAGAGAGGAATCTGCAATATTGCCTCCGCATTGATTGGTATGAAGGTTGACCAAACTAGTTGTTCGTTCCATGAGGAAGTAACATGATTGATGAGCTCCGACACTTTGTGACGTGGATTTGGAACCAGAGACGTGACCGTTCTCTTCATATGTGTACGAGGAAGCCAATTATCTTGTCATATGTCAGTGGTTTCCCCGTTTCATATCCTCCTCACTAGACCCTACACCATGATATCTCGTCCATCCAAGATAGCCCGCCAAATCTGTGATGGATGATTGCCCAGTCCTGCCTCAAACAGAGAAACATCTGGGAAGTAGACCCCCTTGAGAATGCCGGCACTCAAAGATAAGGGGTTTTGAAGCATCCTCCATGCTTGTTTTGACAAAAGGGCAAGATTAAAGATTTCTAAGTCCCGAAAACCTAGGCCACCCAGATGTTTTGGCTTCGTCATTTCTTCCCAGGCAACCCAACTCGGCTTTCATTTCCCCTGTTTGCTTCCCCACCAAAATTGCCTAATCAGGGAAGTGACACTCTCACATAAACCCCTTGGGAGGCGGAAACATGACATAGAAAACACTGTTATAGCCTGCGCCACTGACTTGATGAGCACTTCCTTTCCCCCAGTAGATAATATTTTATCCATCCAACCTCTGATTTTCTCCCAGACACGGTCACCCAAATATTTGAAAGTGCCATTTTTGAATGCCCAACATCAGTAGGCATCCCCAAGTACCTGTCACTGAGGGATTCATTCTGAACATTTAAAGTACTTTTGATATTGTCTCTCATACCCTGTGGGCACCCTCTACTGAAGAAAATAGAGGATTTCTCATGATTTATCCGTTGTCCCGGAGCCAAACAGTAGCGTTCCAACAAGTTTGATACTGCAACAGCCCCTTCAACACTTGATTTAAACAACAACAGGCTGTCATCGGCAAAAAGGAGATGGTTCACGACTGGCGCCGTGGGTGCCACCTTGATCCCTTCAAGATGAGACGACGAGAAACTGGATTTCAGTAGGCACGAAAGGCCCTCTGCTGCGATTGAAAAGAGATATGGGGATATCAAATCTCCCTGTCGAATACCTCTGGATGGATAAAAGGCGCCATATGCCTTCATCATATCGAGCTTTAGAGCATAGAAACTGTTAACCGTGGCCTTGCTGCGTTTCATGAAGTGACGACACTCGTAAACACTGATAATGTTATCTGTAATGTGTCTGCCTGGCATGAAGGCTGGTTGCTCCTCTGAAATAAACTCTGAGAGAACCTGCTTCAGCCTATTCGCAATCACCTTGGACGTAATCTTATACAAAACATTACAAAAACTGATTGGCCTGAATTGAGTTAGCATGGATGGGTTCATTACCTTGGGGATAAGAACCAAGACCGTGTCATTAATACTTTCAGGACTATCCTCTCCCCGAACTATCCTTAGGACCGCCTCCATCACCTAAGCTCCACATAAATCCCAATGGTGCTGGTAAAAAGGAGCTGGAAATCCGTCAGGTCTAGGCGCTTTGGTGGGAAACATCTGAAAAGGGGCTGCCTTAACTTCTTCTTCCCTGTACGGTGCAACGAGTAGCTCATTCATCTCGGTTGATACCTTAGTTGGTACACAATTGAGAACCGATTCCAGGTTGCTCACCCCCTCTGAGGTATACAAAGTTTTATAAAAGTCATGTATCATTGCTTTTAGTACCTCTGGATCATCAACCAAGACTCCTAGAGAATTTTGTAGGGCCCTTATCATATTTTTCTTTCTCCGTATACTCGCTCTCAAGTGGAAAAACTTGGTGTTTTTGTCACCCGACGTTAGCCAGTCTACCCTGGACCGTTGCCTCCATAAGATTTCCTCCCGATGGTAGAGTTCTACTGGATTTTCATTTATGTTGAGTTTAGTATGAGAAGGTGCAGTTCGGTTGGGGTTAGACCGAAGTTTCTCCAACTCCGTCTTCAGCCTTTTGATCTCTTTCCGCACATTTCCAAAAGTTTCACTGTTCCAACGCCCCAAGTCCTGGGGTATTGCTTGCAGTTTGGCCCTTAACTCCTCCACCCTGTTGCTGACTCCCCCTCCCGTCCATGTTGCGCTAATGGTGTCACTCCATGCTTCGTGGCCTTCCCACATTAACTCATATTGGAAAGGGTTTTGGCTGCCGGCTGCGCGGCTGCTCTCTATTCAGGCGCAGTAGTATGGGACATTGGTCAGACGATGCTGCCGCCAGGTCTGTCAGATCCGCCAAAGGGAATCTCGCTCGCCAATCAGCATTAACCAGTGCACGGTCCAGCCAGATCCTAGTGTAGGATCCTCCTCTCACCTTCTTTTCAAAAGTCCAGAAGCGGCCATGATAGCCTATGTCTAGCAACTTGCATACGTCCACCGCATCATGGAAGTTCTGTATCTGTGCATTGCTCCTCTGTCCAACTCCCTCATGCTCACCGGGATGCAGAACCTCGTTGAAATCACCGAGGCAAAGCCAGGGGAGGCTGCTTGAAGTGCTGATATTTTTCAGAGTGTCCCACATTTTATATCGAAGATGAGTTTGCGCTTCTCCATATACCACTGTCGCTCTCCAAGGATCAAGCCCCACCTCCACAATAGAGCAATCAACATGATAGTCCGAGTAAGAACCAAGAATTTCTAGTTTTATTTCATTGTTCCAAAAAATACCAATACCTCCACTTCTACCACGACTATCAATTGCAAAACTATTATCATAACCAAAAGTGCCTGCTAGCGCTTCTACCCTCGAGCCTTCAAGCTGAGTTTCAACAATACATAAGAGGGTAGGGGCAAATTTGTTCGCAAACTCATGAACCTCTCGAACTGTCGCGGCTTTGCCCTCACCCTGACAGTTCCAGCAGAGTGCACACATTGGGCCCGGCGGTGCCCCTCGAAGGAGCCCGCCAAATTCTTCACTGCTAAGATTGCTCCCTCGGAGTCATCGTCCATTGATACGTCTATTTTGCATCATGCTTTTATATCAATATTTATTGCATTATGGGCTGTTATTACACATTATATCTCAATACTTATGGCTATTCTCTCTTATTTTACAAGGTTTATCATGAAGAGGGGGAATGCCAGCAGCTGGAATTCTGGCTGGAAAAGGAGCAAACATTGGAAACCTATTCTGCACTGCTCCAAAAGTCCTGAAACTCCATGAAACATCTTTTTGGAATTTATAAGAATTATTGAGCGAAAGAAATACACCAGGGGGCCCACACCCTATCCAGGAGAGAGGAGGGCGCCCCCCCTACTGGGCACGCCCCCTATCTCATGGGCCCCCTGGTGGGCCTCCGGTGTCCATCTTCTGCTATATTAGAGCTTTTACCCTGGAAAAAATCGTGGGCAAGCTTACAGGACGAAACTCCACCGCCATGAGGCGGAACCTTGGCAGAATCAATCTAGGGCTCCGGCGGAGCTGTTCTGCTGGGGGCACTTCCCTCCGAGAGAGGGAAATCATCACCAACGTCATCACCAACGATCCTCTCATCGGGAGGGGGTCAATCTCCATCAACATCTTCACCAGCACCATCTCCTCTCAAAACCCTAGTTCATCTCTTGTATCCAATCTTGTATCAAAACCACAAATTGGTACCTGTGGGTTGCTAGTAGTGTTGATTACTCCGTGTAGTTGATGCTAATTAGTTTACTTGGTCGAAGATTATATGTTCAGGTCCTTTATGCATATTATTACTTCTCTGATTATGAACATGAATATGCTTTGTGAGTAGTTACGTTTGTTTCTGAGGACATGGGTGAAGTATTGCTATTAGTAGTCATGTGAATTTGGTATTCGTTCGATATTTTGATGAGATGTATGTTGTCTTTTCCTCTAGTGGTGTTATGTGAACGTCGACTACATGACACTTCACCATTATTTGGGCCTAGAGGAAGGCATGGGGAAGTAATAAGTAGATGATGGGTTGCTAGAGTGACAGAAGTTTAAACCCTAGTTTATGTGTTGCTTCGTTATGGGTTGATATGGATCCATATGTTTAATACTGTGGTTAGGTTTACCTTAATACTTCTTTTGTAGTTGCGGACACTTGCAATAGGGGTTAATCATAAGTGGGATGCTTGTCCAAGTAAGGGCAGTACCCAAGTGCCGGTCCACCCATATATCAAATTATCAAAGTACCGAACGCGAATCATATGAACGTGATGAAAACTAGCTTGACGATAATTCCCATGTGTCCTCAGGAGCTCCTTTCTCATTATTAGAAATTGTCCAGGCTTATCCTTTGCTACATAAAGGATTGGGCCACCTTGCTGCACTTTATTTACTTGTTACTCGTTACTACTTATCTTATCACAAAACTATCTATCACCTACAATTTCAGTGCTTGCAGAGAAAACCTTACTGAAAACCGCTTATCATTTCCTTCTGCTCCTCGTTGGGTTCCACACTCTTACTTATCGAAAGGACTACGATTGATCCCCTACACTTGTGGGTCATCATCCATCTTCTTGGTTCTTTTCAGGTCCCTCTACGGTGGGGGACTCACAGCCGTAAAACCCGTCAGCACAATTGCAAGTGAGTTCACTTTCTCTACTGCAGGTTCAGAATTATGTTGAGGGCCCCCAACTCAGCTGCCGCGTTCCTCTTCCTGCTCCAATCCTCCATATCGGCATCACTAGCTACATGATATGCCTCCTAGGGATATTTCTCTATCACGTCGCCTCTGCCCCCTTCGGATCGACCCCTTTCATGCCCCCTAGAACGGCCTCCTCTATGCCCCCCTTGCTGGCTTCGCCCTTCTCCTGGGCCTCGACCAGTACACATGAGCCAGCTGGCGCAAAGATCCTTGAACACAAGAGATGACAGAGGATGAACACCATTGCTGTGTTCCTTAAATTGGTGACCAAGCAAGCCACACACATCGCACTACTCGGAAAGCTTTTCCTACTTAACTCTGTATATCTATCTCTTCCCATCTCTGATCATAGACACTGCATTCTTGAGAGGTTTATAGACATTGATTCTGATCCACACTCAATGAAAATTTCCAACAAAATCATGAGAGTTAGGTTCAGAAAAGAGCACTTCTCCCACCTTAGCAGCTAGCTGGGTCACCAGATGTGCATACAGGTCAGATACATCATGGTTTTGGATCCATATGTTGATTGTCTCAAGCTTAACAGTGGACGGCTTCATGATCCCATCATACGGGAGCAGGACCACCGCATCTCCTCTGAAATTCGATGGGCCATCATTCATGACTCTCTCCCAATCACCAAGACAAGTGAATTGGACAGTATATAAGTTTTCTTCCAGAGGTTTAAACTTAGCCTCCTGTGCAATACTCTCATGTTTCTGTAATGCCAATTCTGACTGTAGGTCTTCGTTGTGTTAACCCTAGCTAGGGCTATCCATCGAGGACCCTCCGGTGGCGTAGTTTGTTCATCGAAGACCACATCGTCCAAGTCCTCCTCTCTCAGACCTAGCTCCTTCATCATCTGCTTGACATCACTGATTCCCGAGGAACTCGAAGCCCCGGAATTTGCCATTAGCTCTCTAACCCGAAGAACAGATCGGGTCGTTTGGGGGAAACCCTAGTTTCAATCAGCCCCTCTCCCCATCACAGGCGTGAAGGACGACCTGGATGGCCGCCCCCCACAGCAACACGGGTGGGAGCGGGGGTTGATCGGCGGTAGGGGAGCAATGACTCGACGGCATAGGAAATCGCCCCAGGAGAAAAACTTGAAACCCTAACTAGAGGGAACTTCCGGGACAATTTTAGCCCTAAAAGGAGACTGCGATGGCTTACTTACGTGG
>NC_057801.1:264998872-265006974 GCF_018294505.1 Triticum aestivum | reverse complement strand
GCCCATTAGCTATTAGTCTAATTAAAATATAATCTATCTAAATAGATAAAGTCAGCTCAAAAAATCTAAAAAAGGAGCCAGCTTAGGGCCTAATCCAATCGTGCAAGCAGAAACCGCTGCGGCCTACAGGTCATTATCTAACCACATCGGCCTTTCTTACGGTAGCGGTGTCAACGGTGAAGATCGTTGGCCAAGATGACTCCCGTGGCGATGATGAATGGCGGTGATGTCGATGTCATGTGTTCCTAAGTAGCTGAAACACCTTAGGAAACGGAAACCGCAACTCAAAATCGGTCAAATGCAGAAGGTCGGTGCTTTTATGATGAATTTTTTTATGGAGGCTAATAGTGGTGGTAGTGATATATGTGGATGGGGGATGTCAAGAGTTCCAAACGAGCTAAAGAAAATGAAAAACGGACTTGGGAGTTGGAAGTTATGGCCAAAACGGAGGTGGAGTTGGGCTGCCGGAGGTGGGAGGTGCAATAACCGGGGTGGTTCGGGGCAAACAGCCCGGGGGTTCGAGGTACGGGCACCCGGGGGTGTCGAATTTGGGCGAAATTTTTTGGGAGATGGCAAAATTCCATGGATTTCGTGGTGGGAAGGGTGGGGATTGATGGGGAGGGGCTAGATTCACTTGCCAAACAACAAATCCATGGACCAAAACAACCAAATCTCACATGATCCAACAAATTGCAAGAAAAAATTTTGGCGCTATTTTTGTGGGGATTTTCTAATTAGGACGAAAAACAACAAAATCAAGCTAGCAAATGGGGGGATGGGACTCCAAGATGTGAATCAACCTTGCTCATGATACCAAGATGTTGTAGGGTGAAACCCTAGAGGGGATCTTTTCACACTTGGAGGGGGAAATTGAGCAAGAAAACACAAGGGAAATCACTCCAAACAAACCCAATCACACATCCACTAGAGTAGCAAACACATAGATCCACAAGAATACATGAACAATCAAAGGAAACAAGCATTAGGGTAAAGTTCTTTCCAAATCCAAGAAGGAGATGAGGTCTTGATGATCCTATGATGGGGATCCTTCCCTAGATGGGGGTCTTGATATCCACTAGGGATCTTCTCCTAGGAGGTGTTGATCTCCTAGAGGTGTGGATACAAGGAGCAAAGCTCTCTAATGTCTCTCATATACTTTGTATCCTCTCAAATGAGCTAGGGAAAGAGTATATAAAGCCTAGGGACGAAATGGAAGGGAGGGAGTGGGATACAAGGGTAAAACCCCAAATGCACATAGGCTGTTTTGGAGGGGTCCGGGCACCTGGACTGGAAAGAGGCTGGCGCAGGAGGTTGGTCGGGCACCCGGGAGAAGATCGGCCGGGCACCCGGACCGGTCAGGGCCTCCGCCCAGCTGGTGGCTGTAGGGGGCCGGGCACCCCAGGGTTGACAGCCCGGGCACCCGGGGGTGGCTGCTGGCGCCCAGGTCTGGGGGGCAGGGCTCCTTGGGCCGAAGGTGAGGGCACCCGGGCCAGCTGCGTGTGGCCAGGTGGGTGGCCGGGCACCCGGGGCCTTAAGGCCGGGCACCCGGGGACGGCCGGGGTAGCGCCTGGGCCATGTGAGGCCGGGCACCCAGGGCCGGCTGGGAGCAGTGCCAGGGGGGTCCAGGCCTCCGGGGCCAAAGTGCCCGAGCACCCGGGGTGTCCACGGCCTCTCCTTCTTAACTCTTGTTGCTCCTTTCCTCCTCCTTGTTCGTAGGTGCTTGGGTCTTTGTGCTAGCCTCTTCATGATCAATACGTTGATACCTAATCATGCACAACACTTCCGTTTGAGGTAGGACCCAACTTTCATATGAATTTGAATGGAGCTCGAAGAGGAAGGAGTTCACCTCATTCCCGGTGGCACGTGCACGTGCTCTTGTCATCAGTCCTCTCGGTGCTTGCAGTGGTGATGGAGTGTTCGTGTGGGTGGTCGAGTGATGCTCGCATCATCTCCCCCCCCTTGGGAGACATCCGTCCACGGATCGTCATCTTCATCACCATGGTACTTGGCCAAGTCTTTGACATTGAAGATGTCGCTTACGTTGTACTTTTCACGTGGAATGTCGATCTTGTAGGCGTTGTCGTTGTAGCATGCGAGCACCTTGAATGGTGCATCGGCTCTTGGAAGTAGCTTGGACTTGCGCTCCTTGGGGAAGCGGTCCTTGCGGAGATGTATACATACTATATCGCCCGGTTGAAACACCATTGGTGACTTGTTGATGTTGAGCTTGGAGGTGAGGTGATGTACTTGACACTCGATCATGGAACTTGTTTCTTCATGCATCTTCTTGAGGTAGGTGGCTCTTGCGCTAGCATCCATGTTTGCTCATTCTTGTAGTAGTAGAGGAAGGATGTCCATAGGCGACAAAGGGTTGAAGCCGTAGACAACCTCAAAGGGAGACTTGCTTGTAGTAGAGTGTGTAGTGCAGTTATAAGCGTACCGGCGATGGGTAAGCACTCCTCCCACTCCTTGATGTTCTTCTAGATCAACGGGCATAGGAGGGTGCCGAGCGTCCGGTTGATGACTTCCGTTTGGCCATCGGTTTGAGGATGATAGGCAGTGGAGAAGAGTAGATTGATTCTGAGCTTGGCGCATAACTTCTTCCAAAAGTACCTTAAGAACTTGACGTCTCGGTCTGACACAATTGTCTTTGGCACTCCGTGTAACCTCAAGATTTCCCTACAAAAAATATTTGCAACATGTGAAGCATCGTCTATCTTATTGCATGGGATGAAATGAGCCATTTTAGAGAATCGGTCTAGAACAACAAACATAGAATCCTCGCCATTTTGAGTCCTAGGTAATCCAAGCACAAAATCCATGCTAATATCTTCCCGTGGTTGATGTGGAATAGGAAGTGGCATATGTAAACCATGGGATTGATATTGTCACTTAGCTTTGTGGCATGTAGAGCACCGGTTGGTGAAGCGTGAGAAACCGCAAAATATCTTGGGCCAGAAGTAGTTCTTGGAGAGTGTGGCAAAAGTGTTGTCACGTCCAAAGTGTCCCATGAGTCCGCCTCCATGAGCCTCTTGCAAATGTAACAAAACAAGAGAAGACTCGGGAATGCATAGTTTGTTAGCTCTCACTAGATAACCATCTTTGATATAATATCTTTCCCAAGATGTATGCGTCACACACTTAGCAAAAGGAGTAGCAAAAGTCACATCGTGCTCATACAAATCTTTGATATGTTCAAATCCAACAACATTCAATTCAAGTTGAGTAATTAACATGCATTTGTGGGAAAGAGCATCGGCCACAACATTCTCTTTGCCCTTAATGTACTTGATCACATAGGAGAAAGATTCAATAAATTCACTCCATTTAGCATGTTGTTTATTCAACTTGGTTTGGCCTTTAAGGTACTTAAGTGTTTCATGATCGGTATGTATGAAAAACTCATGTGGGCGAAGATAATGCTCCCAAACATGCAACACATGCACTAAGGCATACAATTCTTTGTCATAGATGGGATAGTTAAGCTAAGCATCCGAGAGTTTTTCACTAAAATATGCAATGGCTCGCTTTTCTTGCATCAAAACTCCACCAATTCCATTACCACTAGCATCACAATGATCCTCAAAAGTTTTGTCAAAGTTAGGCAAAGCAAGAATTGGAGCATGAGTAAGCAAGGATTTGAGCTCATCAAATGCGGTAGATTGCAAAGGTCCCCAAAGAAAGGGTACATTTTTCTTACTCAAGGAATGCAAAGGTGAGGCAATAGTGCTAAAGTCTTTCACAAAGCGACGGTAGAAACCCACAAGGCCAAGAAAACTATGCACTTGTTGCAAATTTGTGGGTTGTGGCCAAGTTTTAATTGCTTCAATTTTAGACTCATCAACATGGACACCCTTGGAAGAAACAACGAAACCCAAGAAAACAAGCTTGTTAACACCAAAAGTGCATCTTTTTCATGTTGGCATAAAGACGTTCCTTGCGAAGAGTTTGCAATACGGCCCTAACATGATTTACATGAACTTTGATGGATTTGTTAAAAACAAGTGTGTCGTCAAAGTAGACCACAACAAATACTCCAATTTATGGATGAAGAACGAAATTCATAAGACGCATGAAAGTATCAGGAGCTTTCGATAAACCCATAGGCATAACTAACCACTCATACAAGCCAAATTTAGTTTTAAAAGTGGTTTTCCATTCATCACCTTCTTGAATGCGTATTTGGTAATAGCCACTTTTAAGATCAATTTTTGAGAAAATGGTGGCACCGCTAAGCTCATCTAGCATATCATCAAGGCGAGGAATGAGATGCCTATAACGAACGGTGATAGCATTGACGGGTCTACAATCGGAGCACATGCGAAAACTACCGTCTTGCTTAGGCACAAGGATAACCAGAATGGCACAAGGACTTAAGCTTTCACATACATGATCATTGTCGATGAGTTATTATACTTGCCATTGGATCTCCTTAGTTTCTTCGGGGTTGATGCGGTATGGAACCTTATTTGGAAGAGGTGCTCCGGGGATGAGGTCAATCCGATGTTCAATGCCACGTAGAGGAGGGACACCGGGAGGTAGCTCATCGGGAAAGACATCCTCTAATTCCTGAAACAAGTTAGAAATACTAGAGGAAGCGGATTAGGAGTGTTAGTTTTTGCCACCTCATCTTTGCATAGGAGGACATAGTGGATAACACCCAATGGGTTCTCACACACTTCTCTCATCTCTCTTTTTGTGGCTAGGAGGACTAAGTTTTTCTCTCTTGGCGAAGAGTCGCTCAATTTGGGCTTGAGGTGCTCACTTTCTTTGTGGTGGTTCACTCTCTCACTAGGATCTCCACAATGGGTGGAGGCTTGCTTGTCGGCAATCACTTGGCTCGATGACATTGGTCATAGTACGTACTCCTCACCCTTCATCTTGAAGCTATAGTGGTTAGTTCTTCCGTTGTGGATGACGCCACGGTCGAATTGCCAAGGTCTTCCCAAAAGAAGATGGCACATGGACATAGGAACCACGTCGCACTCCAAGGTGTCCTCGTAAGCGCCAATTTTGAAGGAAACTGGCACCGTATGCTCCACTTGAATAGTGGTGGAGTCGCTTAGCCATTGCGCCTTGTAGGGACGTGGGTGCTTCTTCTTGACCAATTGCAGCTTGGAACATAACTCTTCACTTGCCAAGTTGTGACAACTTCCTCCGTCGATGATGACTTTCACGGAACGCCCGTTGATGCCAGCCTTGGTGTGGAAGATGTGGCATCGTTGGTCTTCTTCTTGGTGGTGTTGGAGCGTCAAGACCTTGGAGACCACGAGAGAGGGTCTTGAATCATTGTCACAAAACACTTGATCATCTTCGTTCACGCGCCGGTGCATGGCCACATGCTCAAGGGCTTCCATTTCCTCTTCACTCATCGAGTCATATGTGCCATCATCGTTGAAGATCATGATTTGCTTGTTGGTGCATTCGAAGGACTTGTGCCCTCGGCCACCACATGTGAAGCACTTGAAAGAACTTGTCTTAACGGGGTCATTCGGTGGTGCCGAAGATGAGGGAGTCTTGGATTTGTAGGTTCTTTCCAGAGGACGAGTGGAGGAAGGCGGAGCTTGCTTGGAACTTGACTTGTCACCGGTACTCGGTGATGCTCTGGTTGAGGTAGGAGGTGCCAAAGTCACGGGATCTTGAGAGTAGGAGCCATAAGTCTTGGACGAGTACTTGGCGTATTGGAAGTCATCTTGCACTTGTCGCTCGGCCTTGGTCTCTTGATGAACTAGCTCAAGAAGGTTTGAGTATAGTTGGAAGTCGGCAATCTGCTTGATTGGGTGGTTGAGGTCGTTTAACAAGTGTGCCATAGTTTGCTCATTATCTTCCTTGACATTGGCTCATATCATGGAAACTTCCATTTCTTGGTAGTATTCTTCCACTGTCTTCATGCCTTACTTGAGGAGTTGCAACTTCTTGAAAAGATCACGGGTGTATTGTGTAGGCACGAATCGAGCTCTCATGACATCCTTCATTTCCGTCCAAGTTGTGATTGGCGGCTCGCCTCTTGTTTGTCATCACTCGATCACTTGTTCCCACCATATGAGGACGTAGTCTTGGAACTCAAGGGAGACCATGGTGATCTTCTTTTCCTCGTCGTAGTTGTGAAGACAGAATATCTTGTCCACCTTCAAGGCCCATGAGAGATATTCTTCGGGATCCTTGCTTCCAGAGAATTTGGGCATGGTGAACTTTAGCTTGCCGTAGCATAGTTCTTCACCATAGTAGTGGTTTTGATGTCGCTCTTGCCGTGGAGGAAGGTCCGCAAATCCTCGTTCCTCAAGATGTCATTCTTGGCATGCAGGAGGGTCTTGAAGCACTCGTTCCACTTGGTGTCATTCTTGTCGTGGAGGAGGACGAGGAATATGCGCTTGGTTTTGCCTTTCTTGTTGCTCTTGGAAAAGTGCTTCCTCTTGTTCACGCACTTGGCAGTTGCGCTCTTCAACGACTCTAGTGGCCTCGCGGAGTGCGCGTTGTGCTTCGAGTGCTTGAGCTTCACGACGTTCTTGAGCTTGTCGGATTGCATCACCATCTTGAGGTTCTTGACGTTGCACTTGTGGAGGTATTTTCTCTTGCTCCATTGCTTCTTGCGCTTGTTGTCGCGCCCTATCATGTGCTCGGACTTGGTCTTGTAAGCCATTGCCATGGAATGGATTTTCTTGATCTTGGTGATCTTGGGGGTCATCATGTCGAGGAAAACGAGCTCGTGGAGGACTTGCATCGTAAGAGGAGTAGTCCGAAGATTGCCGACTTGAGCGGCGGCTTGAGTGGCTCCGTCTTGATGAATAGGTTGAGGAAGACGGGCGTCACATGATCATGTTGCAGAGTTCTTCCATTTGTGTGGTGAACTTGGCGTCGATGTAGTCGCGGTTCCTTGCTTCCGATTGATGAAGGTTGGTGGCGAGTTGCTCAAGGCGTCCACCCAAGGCTTCACTTTCTTGATGGAGAGCTCGTTGCGCGACGAGGAAGTGGCTCTTGGTGACGTAGTCGCGATCATCACCTTGCTCCTCGAAAAGTGGGTTCGCTGAAGAACTTGGCCTATCCATCATAACCAAGTGGGGTGAGTATGAAAATAAGAGAACAATACAGAAGTTACCTTTTCCGAGGATTGTGGATGTATCAAGTATCGCTCAATGTAATGCCACAATAGGAGAATTGTTACCGGGTTTGTTTATCACACCTAGACAAGTAAAGATTATGGAGTAGCTCGGTTAGGATGGTGGCAAAAATTTCAAGCAAATGTTAGTCAAGGTATCGATAAGGTTGAGAAGGTTCACAAAATTGCAAGTAAAACAAATAGATCAAACCCAAGAATATCACTAGGAACACACACACGGAAGATAGATGGGATCCGCACAACCAAGGAGTGATCTCAAAATGTGTAACCACAGAAAATGCTCTCGTTGTATGGATGCTAGAGAGACGCTATCTCGATTGCTCAAATGGGCAAGATACGCTTGTGCACCAACCTATGAGAGAAACGTGTCGTCTTCAATCCCAACTATGCTATGTATGGTGACCCAGATGATATATCGATGCAAAATGGCTCAATGTTATTGCTTACAGGCTCTTTGTTTCTCCTCTTTGGCTTAAAAGCTTTTATTTCTTTCTTTTTTTCACTATGCTTGATGCTCGAGCCAACTATGATATGAGACAAGTGTAAGATATGCACGGGAGAGACTAATGGCATAATGATGATAGCAAGATCACTGCGGTGCATAATAGCGTATCCTGGGAATTCTCAACTCGCTAGTCTCGATGGATAAGTGACGCAAAATGGCCCGGGTTATCAATGCAAAAGCAAGGGTATGAAGTAAGTGTCGTCGAAGTTATTGTCCTTTCTTACAGTAGCGGTGTCAACGGTTAAGATCGTTGGCGAAGATTACTCCCGTGGCGATGATGTCGATGTCACACGTTCCTAAGTAGCCTAAAAACCTTAGGAAACGAAAACCGCAACTCAAAATCGGTCAAATGCGGAAGGTGGGTGCTTTTATGATGAATTTTTTGATGGAGGCTAATGGTGGTGGTAGTTATATATGTGCATGGGGGATGTCAAGAGCTTCCAAACAAGCTAAAGAACACGAAAAACGGACTTGGGAGTT
>NC_057801.1:264974320-264998549 GCF_018294505.1 Triticum aestivum | reverse complement strand
GATGCCCGGGGTGGTCCGGGGCAAACAGCCCGGGGGTGCGGGTGCCTGGGGGTTCGAGGTGCGGGCACCCAAGCGTGTCGAATTTGGGCGAAATTTTTTGGGAGATGGCAAAATTTCGTGGATTTCGTGGCGGGAAGGGTCGGGATTGATGGGGAGGGGCTAGATCCACTTGCCAAACAACAAATCCATGGATCAAAACAACCAAATCTCACAAGATCCAACAAATTGCAAGAAAAAAAATTTGGGGCTATTTTTGTGGGGATTTTCGAATTAGGACGAAAAACAGCAAAATCAAACTAGCAAATGGGGGGACGGGACTCCAAGATGTGAATCAACCTTGCTCATGATACCAAGATGTTGTAGGGTGAAATCCTAGAGGGGATCTTTTCACACTTGGAGGGGGGAAAGGAGCAAGAACACAAGAACACACAAGTAAAATCACTCCAAACAAACCCAATCACACATCCACTAGAGTAGCAAACACATAGATCCACAAGAATACATGAACAATCACAGGAAACAAGCACTAGGGTAAAGTTCTTCCCAAATCCAAGAAGGAGATGAGGTCTTGATGATCCTCTGATGGGGATCCTTCCCTAGATGGGGGTCTTGATATCCTCTAGGGATCTTCTCCTAGGAGGTGTTGATCTCCTAGAGGAGTGGATACAAGGAGCAAAGCTCTCTAATGTCTCTCATATACTTTGTTATCCTCTCAAATGAGCTAGGGAAAGAGTATATAAAGCCTAGGGACGAAATGGAACGGGGGAGTGGGATACAAGGGTAAAACCCCAAATGCACATAGGCTGTTTCGGAGGGGTCCGGGCACCCGGAACGGACAGAGGCTGGCGCAGGGGGTTGGCCGAGAAGCCGGGGGAAGATCGGTCGGGCACCCGGACCGGTCAGGGCCTCCGCCTGACCAGTGGCTGTAGAGGGGCGACATCTAGGGGTTGACAGCCCGGGCACCTGGGAGTGGCTGCTGGCGCCCAGGCGAGGTGGCCGGGCACCCGGGGCCTCAAGGTCGGGCACCCCGGGGCTGCCGGGGAAGCTCATGGGGCATGTGAGGCCAGGAACCTGGGGCTACAGGCCCGGCACCCGGGGCCGGCTGGGAGCAGCAACAGGGGGTCCGGGCCTCCGGGGCCAAAGTGCCCGAGCACCCGGGGTGTCCACGGCCTCTCCTTCTTCACTCTTGTTGCTCCTTTTTGTGGGCATTTTCGAATTAGGACGAAAAACAACAAAATCAAGCTAGCAAATAGGGGGATGGGACTCCAAGATGTGAATCAACCTTGCTCATGATACCAAGATGTTGTAGGGTGAAACCCTAGAGGGGATTTTTTTCACACTTGGAAGGGGAAAAGGAGCAAGAACACAAGAACACACAAGGGAAATCACTCCAAACAAACCCAATCACACATCCACTAGAGTAGCAAACACATAGATCCACAAGAATACATGAACAATCAAAGGAAACAAGCACTAGGGTAAAGTTCTTCCCAAATCCAAGAAGGAGATGAGGTCTTGATGATCCTATGACGGGGATTGTCGGTGTCGGAGTAATGGGCCATGGGTAGGCCAACCCAAGTCCCAGGACCTTTCAAGACATCGGGGCTGGCCGCGCCCCTCAGACCGAGTCCCAGAAGCCGACTCCAAGACAAGCCGAGTCCTAGACGGCGACTCCGAGATAAGCCGACTCCAAGACAAGCCGAGTCCCAGACGGCGACTCCGACATAAGCCGACTCCAAGCTGGCGACCTCCAGAGAGGCCGACTATGGGAGTCGGCCCATGACTCCTCCCTCATCTCGAAGTACGATGCGGGGTACGGTCACGGTGTGGCCGTTCCCCCCTTGCTTACAAAGGACCCGCATGGCTACAGTGAGCCGTATCGCTGGAAGATCTCCGGCGAGGCGCGGCACTGTTGCCATGCCTGCCCTGACCTCAGCCACAATGCGCAATGCACTGTGCCCACGACGCCGGCCTGTACGACCCGAAGACCGCGGGGCCGCCTATCAGTGAGTGGACCGAAGGCGGCCTGAGCGCCCCGAAGACGGCCCAGTGGGAGTCGGCCTCCCTGGAGTCGGCTGACTCCTCCCCAGGGCCCCACGAGCCATTAACCAGATAGGATGGGGAATGGCGACAGTGATCGCCCGCTAGATGGAGGCACTGTTGCCACGACCCAATGACCAAGCCTGCGTCATCAGGAGTGTCACTACAGTATCAAGCCTGTCCGTGGGACCCGCCAGTCGGCGGGCCCCAGAAGCCGGCGGGAAGGACGGCGGTCTAAGAGACAGACGGCTGGGACCCGCGCCCAGCCAGATTACCATTGTACCCCCGGGGGGTAGGCCTATATAAACCCCCCAGGGCACCCATGCAAAGGGTTCGGACCTTGATAGAGATAGACCAGATAGCATAGGAAGGAGAGAGCTAGCCTTGCCCTCTCCTGCCTCCCGATACAGCTCCAGGAGCACCATTGTAGTCACTTTGCCTTAGTGATCATGCGGAGGCCCCGCAGAGCAGCAGTAGGGGTGTTATCTCCCCGGAGAGCCCTGAAGCTGGATAAGATTCGCCGGCATGCATGTCTTCGCCTCATCCCGTTTCCAGGCACCGGCGACGTTCTACTCGCCCCCACCATGATAAGCCATCCTTTGGCATATGTCGCACCCAACCCCCGACATTTGGCGCCCACCTTGGGGCATGGTGCGCCGTCGTCCGGAGATATGTTCTAGACGGGAACCCTCTTCCTCCCTGGCAAGCGCAGCCAGCCAGGCTCGCCAGATGGAGTCTGCATTGACGCGCTGCACGGTGCTGAGGCCGCCTGTGCAGCGAGCAGCCTCGCCGAACTTGTCGGCGAGGTGCGCCTCTCCGACGAGCCTGCATCCGACGCGGGCACGGGTGGCCCCGAGAGTCTCCTCGCGGGCCTCCTCGACCAACTCCATGTCACCGGCGAGCCTGCCGTGGACTTGGAGTCCGTGGGCTCCACCGACCCGATGCTGGTCGACTTCGACGCCGTGTCGCTTGACACTTTCCCCACCAACGTGGTGGTCTACAATGAGCCGCTTCCTCATGAGGAGAGTGACGGAAGCACCGTCATGGAGGTGCTCGTCCTCAGTCACGACGAGCGCTCCGGCGAAGAAGTTCAGGACCCGCTCGCTGCAGCCCTGCAAGACCTAACGACGCCCATTCCAGAGGACGCAGACGCCGAGATGCTGGAGA
Source organism: Triticum aestivum (assembly GCF_018294505.1). Lineage (NCBI taxonomy): Eukaryota > Viridiplantae > Streptophyta > Magnoliopsida > Poales > Poaceae > Triticum > Triticum aestivum. The sequence continues at coordinate 264,995,342 of NC_057801.1, read as the reverse complement.
CACGCCGCCTTCAGATCATCGAAGGCGCCAAGAGGCTGGCGAGCATGAGGCGCCTGTCAGAAGCATACCAGCGCGAGATGGATCGCGCCGTGGGCGGCTCGCCGGCTCCGACTGAGCCGAGCCGTCTAGGCGCAGTCCGGCAGCGCCGCGCGACCATCACCGACTTGTTCGGGGCAAAATGCCCCGTGTACGCCACCCCTGCGGAGAACATCTGCGCCGCCCAAGCGGCAACTGATGAGCTGAAGAACTTCGAGGGCGAAGAACGCTGCATGATGACGGAGCGAGTCCAACAGCTCCTCGACGCGGTTGCTGCGCAGAACGCGGCCGGCGGTCGCGCAGATGTGCTGCAGCAACAGAACGACGACTTGCCTCCCCGCCGAGATCAAGGCGCGACGTCTTGGACGGAATAGAAGAAGCCGACAGCAGTCGCAGTCGGACTCACATCACCATTGAGCGCGACCAAGACGGCCGTCCAAGAGCAGTAGAGCGGCGGGACGACTACCTGCCTCCCCCGCCAAGAAGAGAACGGCGAGTGTCCCTGCCGCCTGTTGAACATCCGACTCTCGGTGGCCGCCTCGGCCTTCGAGAGGGAGTCAGAGATAATGACGCCCGCCATCGGATCGACCGACTCCACCGGTCCTGGCGCTGGAAGAAGATGACGAGCTAGGTCCGCCTTGCTTCAGGCCCCACATCCGAGACGAGCCCTTCCCCAAAGGGTTCACGCTCCCCCGAGACACACCCAAGTACACCGGCTCTGTGAAGCCAGAAGACTGGCTGATAGATTACTCCACAGCCGTCAACATAGCAAACGGCAACAAGCGGGTTGCCGTGAAGTACGTTCCACTCATGCTCCAGGGCACGGCCCGGACATGGTTGAACAGTCTGAAGCCCCGCAGCATCAACAGCTGGGTCGACTTCACCGAAGCCTTCATCCGCAACTTCACGAGCACGTACAAGCGACCTCCCAAGCCGCGCCAGCTCTCCTTGTGCATGCAAGGCCCTGATGAGTCAACACGCGACTACCTCACGCGCTGGGGCGAGCTTCGGAACTCCTGCGAGGGCGTGCACGAGGTGCAGGCTATCGAGTACTTCACGGCCGGGTGTCGAGAAGGCACCCTCCTCAAGCACAGGCTCCTCTGCGACGAGCCAGAAACCCTCGACGAACTGCTAGTCACAGCAGACAAGTACGCCACGGCCGACTCCTCCATGCAGACAGAGATTCAAGTCAATGCGGCTGGCAAAGTGGCACCTCAGGCTCCCAGAACTCCGGCTGGAGACATCAGTCAGCGACAACAACAGAACGACAACAAACGCAAGGCCCAACAGCCGAGTTCCAACAGTCGGCAGGTCGCGACAATCGAAGATCAACAGCCGGAGGGGCAGCCTCCGGCCAAGCGGAAGAAAGGCGGCAAATCCAATTGGTTGCCGGCCTTCTCTTATGAGCAGACTTTGGATGGTCCTTGCAAGTTCCACAGTGGCGCGAAGCCGTCAAATCATACCACCCGAAAGTGCCACTGGCTCACCAGAATCGCCAAGGGAGACGGCCTCATTCCTCCGCCGCGTGCTGGGCCGCCGCCTCCGTCGCCACCTCAGCAGCCGGCTGCTCGGCCAGTCGGCGCAGTGCAAGACGAGTACCCAGAAGAGCATGGAGCCTACATGGTGTTCACCAGTGTAGCAGATGATCGGCGCAGCAGGCGCCAACAGCAGCAAGAAGTAAATGTCGTGGCAACAAACACTCCAGAGTTCATGCATTGGTCCGAGAGGCCTATCAGTTGGAGTAGAGCGGATCACCCAGAGGTGATGCCGAATCCGGGTTCCTATGCCCTAGTCCTAGGTGCCACCCTGGCCACTGATAGGCGGGCCACCCGCTTCTCGTGAGTACTGATAGACGGAGACAGCAGTATCAACATCCTGTACAAGGATACAATGAAGAAATTAGGAATCAAGCGAAGACAGCTTCAAAGCAGCCGGACTGTGTTCCACGGAATCGTCCCTGGCCTTTCCTGCTCGCCAATCGGCAAGATCCTGATAGACGTCCTCTTCGGAGACAAAGATCATTTCCGCCGAGAGCCGGTCTGGTTCGAAGTGGTGGACCTTGAAAGCCCATACCACGCACTACTTGGCCGACCTGCCCTGGTCAAGTTCATGGCGGTTCCTCACTACGCCTACCTCAAGATGAAGATGCCGAGTTCCAAGGGAATTCTGACCGTGGCCGGCGACTACAGGAAGTCGTCCGCCTGCGCGGCCGAGAGCAGCCGGCTGGCCGAGTCCCTGGTGATCGCAGCTGAGAAGCGGCTCCTTGACCGGGTCGTGGTGATGGCTGGAAAGCAGCCAGAGATGTCGCCCGACCCCAAGGAGTCGGAAGCTGAGGGCTCGTTCAAGCCGGCCAAAGAAACCAAGAAGATACCCTTGGACCCGGAGCACCCAGAGAAATACGCTGTCGTGGGCACAGGCCTTGACAGCAAATAGGAAGGCGAGCTCGTCGATTTCCTTCGTGAGAATCGCGACATCTTCGCATGGTCCCCCAAGGACATGCCTGGTGTCCGACGGAATTCGCCGAGCACAAGCAACATGTCAGGCCGGATGTGAAACCCGTCAGGCAGCCCCTGCGCCGCCTGTCAGAAGAGAAGAGAAGAGTCGTTGGAGAAGAGATAGCTCGGCTTCTTGCAGCTGGCTTCATTATGGAAGTGTTCTTTCCAGAGTGGCTGGCAAACCCGGTTTTGGTACTGAAGAAAAACAAGCAGTGGCGGATGTGCATTGACTACACAAGCCTCAACAAAGCCTGCCCAAAGGATCCATTTGCCCTGCCAAGGATTGATCAGGTGATAGACTCCACAGCCTGATGCGAGCTGCTGAGTTTCTTGGATGCATATTCAGGATATCACCAGATCAAGCTAAACCCGGCAGACAGACTGAAGACCGCCTTCATCACACCATTCTGAGCCTTCTGCTACCTGACGATGACGTTCGGCTTGAGGAACGCCGGCGCCACCCTTCAGCGTTGCATGCAGAAATGCCTCCTCAAGCAACTCGGCAGAAATGCCCATGTCTACGTGGATGATGTGGTGGTGAAGACGGAGAAGCGTGGGATGCTGCTAGAAGACCTCAAGGAGACCTTTGAGAACCTGCGCCGATTCCAGATCAAGCTCAACCCTGAGAAGTGCGTTTTCGGAGTACCAGCCGGCCAACTCCTTGGCTTCCTGGTCTCCGAACGCGGCATAGAATGCAACCCCGTGAAGATCAAGGCCATCAAGAGGATGGAGGTACCCAGCCGTCTGTTAGATGTGCAGAAGTTCACCGGCTGTTTGGCATCCATCAGCCGATTCATCAGTCGGCTGGGCGAGAAAGCTCTGCCCTTGTATCAATTGATGAAGAAGACCACCTTCTTTGAGTGGAACCACAAGGCAGATGAAGCATTTCTCCAGCTGAAGAAGATGTTGACTACTCCCCCCGTGTTGGCGGCTCCGACTCCTAAAGAGCCCATGCTCTTGTACATTGCCGCCACCAGCCGAGTAGTCAGCACAGTCATTGTAGTCGAGCGCAAGGAGGAAGGCAAGGCGCTACCTGTCCAGAGACCAGTATATTACTTGAGCGAGGTACTGTCGACCCCCAAGCAGAACTACCCCCACTACCAGAAGATGTGCTACGGTGTGCACTTCGCCGCCAAGAAGCTGAAGCCTTACTTTCAAGAGCATCCGATCACCGTGGTTTGCACGGCTCCACTGGCCGAGATCATTGGAAGCCGAGACGCCTCCGGCCGAGTAGCCAAATGGGCCATAGATCTGGCCCCTTACACCATCTACTACCAGCCCCGCACCGCCATCAAGTCACAAGCCCTGGCCGACTTCCTCGTCGACTGGGCCGAGACCCAGTACCTGCCGCCAGCGCCCGACTCCACCCATTGGCGGATGCATTTCGACGGCTCCAAGATGCGCACCGGCTTGGGAGCCGGCGTCGTCCTCACCTCCCCCAAAGGCGACAAGCTCAAGTATGTGCTGCAGATCCACTTCGCCGCCTCCAACAACGCTACCGAATACGAGGCGCTCATTCACGGGCTCCGGCTTGCCAAGGAACTCGGCATTTGCCGGATCCTGTGCTATGGCGACTCTGACTTGGTGGTCCAGCAGTCGTCTGGCGACTGGGACGCCAAGGACGCAAACATGGCGAGCTACCGCTTCCTGGTGCAGCAACTCAGCGGATACTTCGAGGGGTGTGAGTTCCTTCACGTGCCAAGGAACGACAACGATCAAGCAGACGCCTTGGCACGAGTCGGCTCCACCCGCCAAGCAATACCTTCCGGCGTCGCTCTTCAGCGCCTCCTCAAGTCGTCTATCAAGCCTTCACCAGAATCAGACTCCATCTTTGTGCCGGCTCCTCCCGAAGAAGTCGGATCCGACTCAAGAGCCTCCGCAGACGGCCCCAAGAAAATCATAGTTGAAGTCGGCCCGGGGACTTCAGAACCCGTCCCGGGGACTGCGCCAGTCGGCCCGGGGACTCCGTCAATCCAACAAGCGGCCGTGGATTTCGGCCCGCCGCCTCCCAGCCCAGCCACCCTTGTCCAAGTCGCTGTGGTGGCAGTCGAAGAAATAGCAGCACCTTCATGGGCCCAGCCCATCCTCAGGTTCTTAGTAAACAGAGAGCTGCCAACTGATGAAACCTTGGCTCGGCCAGTGCAACGCCGAGCAGCAGCTTACACTATAGTCAACAGAGAGCTGGTTAGACGCAGCGTTACCGACGTCTTCCAATGCTGCGTCGAGGCAGAACAAGGCCAGGCGATTCTCAGAGACATTCATCAGGGCGAATGCGGCCACCATGCGGCTTCAAGGGCACTCGTCGCCAAAGCCTTTCGGCACGGTTTCTTCCGGCCGACTGCCCTGGAAGAGGCCAAAGAGTTAGTCCAAAAGTGCAAGGGGTGCCAGATTTTCCGTTCCAAGCCACTTCAGCCGGCTTCCGCGCTGAAGACAATCCCCATCGCCTGGCCCTTCGCAGTTTGGGGCCTGGACATGGTGGGACCATTCAAGACGGCCCGAGGCGGCCTAACTCATCTGCTTGTCGCGGTGGACAAGTTCACCAAGTGGATAGAAGCAAAGCCCATCAAGAAGTTGAACAGCCCGACTGCGGTGACTTTCATCGCCGACATCACGGTGCGGTATGGCATACCGCACAGCATCATCACCGACAATGACACAAACTTCGCCAAAGGCGCCTTGGCCCGTTTCTGCGTGACGCAGGGCATCCGACTGGACTTAGCGTCTGTTGCCCATCCGCAGTCAAACGGCCAGGTGGAGCGAGCAAACGACCTCATCCTGTCCGGCATCAAGCCTCGACTGGTCAAACCACTCGAGCGTTCGGCCGGCTGTTGGGTTGAGGAGCTACCATCCGTCCTTTGGAGTCTGCGCACGACTCCAAACAAGTCAACCGGCTTCACGCCTTTCTTCCTCGTCTACGGTGCCGAAACCGTCATCCCGACGGACATAGAGTTCGACTCTCCGCGAGTCACCATGTGCAGCCAATGAGCATGGTTTTACCAGGTGTGGTTGGATTCAAGCTCACCGGAAAGTTACAGGATGGTGTCACTACTACAGACCTTGCCCTTACTTTGACCCAGATGCTAAGGAAGCATGGTGTTGTTGGCAAATTTATTGAATTCCACGGTAGGGGTTCGTGCTAAATAGCGACAGATAACATGTTCGTATATATTGGTCATATTTAATTAGTGTTTTCTCCTTTTTCTATTACATTCAGGTGAGGGTGTGGGCAGCATCCCTTTGCCTGCTAGAGCCACAATCGCAAACATGACTCCAGAATATGGCGCTACCATGGGATTTTTCCCTGTAGATCAAGTGGGATTAGATTACCTCAGACTAATAGGGCGAAGTGATGAAACAGTATGTTTAACTATCTACTACTCTTAGTCTATTCCATCACATTTCTATTTGTTTTTTTCTATTTGTTGATAGCTAAATAAGCATGATATAGGTGGGTAAAACTGGTACCGTGAGCAAACCATAGCGCTTCTCCATTACACTACATACTATAGGGAGTTTTTGGTTGGGCACTTAGGCCATTAGCTAGCTCTTCACACAAGAAGAAAGCTAAAAGCTTTCGCCATATCCAAAAGCCTAATAGCTTTTTTAGAAAAGGAGGATGATCCCCGACCTCTGCATCTGGGTGATGCATACGGCCACTTTATTACTTATTCTCACAAGACCTTACAAAGTCATACAACAGTAAGACTAAAGCCGCCGTCTAAGCAACAAACTGTCGCTACACCTATCCAGTTGATAAAGGGGCGCAGATAGCCTGGGCCTAATACCAAACAGACATCGCAGCCAAGCCTAACATCTAAGACTTGAGACCCCAACCTAGCCACTTGCCGAGTTTGGGGCACACACGGTCCGGCGTGCTCTCAGAGGCATGATAATCTGGGGCATGATTTTCTGGCTATTGCCAGTTTAATTCGTTACTTAGCACATTGAGTGACCTAGAAACAAATAGTTACGAAAAAGAAGAGAAGTCCATATTTCGTTCTTATTTTATGGAGAGAAGTCCATATATATTTCAGCGCTGAATTGACAAGAATGTTTAAGAAACAACTCGGAACTTTAAAACCATCTAAGATACAACCCGAAGCTTTCAAAACCATGCAAATTTCAACCCTAACTCCCTCAAGCGGGCTTCTGGTCAGTTTGAATGGTTTTGACCAGTTGACCGACCCAGTCAGCATTCACATCAGCCGCCACATCACCAACACACTTTTTTGAACCAAAAATAGACGTGTCGAGGAAAAATGAAAACAATGTGTAAAATGAACACTACCATAATGATCATTTTGTGATAATTTCAAACTTTTTTTACCAAACATATTAAAAATATAAGGAAAATACCAAATATCCATTTCGGCTCACGAGCTCATCTGATCCCGTGAACAGTAAAATCAGAATAAATAGTAAACAAATTCAAAAAACTCTATTTTTGGATCAAAGATATTTTAATACGTGAGGTTCGCTCCAAATTTCAGCGCATTTGGACATCTGAGCAGCTCTCAGGAAAAAACAAAATCGGTCCGGAACAATGCACGAACAGTAAACTTTTTCACACACCTCAATTTTGTTTTCTTTTTTTGCTGAAAGCAGCTCAGCTGTCCAAACGAACTGAAATTTGGCACGAACATTACACACTAACACCATCTTCCATGGAAAAAATGCGGAATTTTTTGAAATTTTCTTGTATTTCTTTTGATTTTACTGTTCGTGCGCAGGAGCAGATGAGCTCGGGAGCCGTTTAGCCACTCTTGGAAAATGCATATTCAGGACTGTTTTTGGCCAAATTTTGACCCAAAGATAAAAGTTTTCAAAATATTGAAGACTTTCTCCAAAATGAACAATACCATGCTAATCATTCTGGGAAAGTTCCAAACTTTTTTGCTGAAACATTTTGCTGAACAGATTAAAAATACAAGAAAAAACATATTTATGGCCTTTTTTGTAAAAGTTTGAGCAAAAGTAAAAGTGCCTAGAAAATTAAAATATTCTCTAACAGGAACACTACTTACCATGCTGATCATTCTACGTAAGTTTACTTTTTTTTCTTTTCATATTGAAAAATACAAGCAAAATACACATTGAGGACATTTTTCGTTCAAATTTGGACAACAAATGGAAGTATCCAAAAATAAATAAAAATCTTCTCTAACAAAAACACTACCATGCTGATCAACCCGGAAAAGTTTCAAGCTTTTTGCAAAACAGATTAAAAAATACAAGGAAAATACATAGCAGGACCTTTTATGTTCAATTTTTGACCAAAAATGAAGTGTCCAGAAACAATTGAAAACATTGTATAAAATGAACAGTACAGTGATGATCATTTTGGGAAAGTTTCAAACTTCTTTGCCAAACAGATAAAAATACAAGGATAATACATATTTAAGACCTTTCCTCGTGACATGGCAACTCATGTGGATGTCGACTAGGCGGGACAGCTGCTCAAACCAGTCAAACTAACCAAAAACCGATTGAGCAGAGTGAGGATTAAAAGTTGCACGGTTCTGAAAGTCCAGGGTTGTAACTTAGGTGGTTTTGAAGTTTAGGGTTGTTTCTTAGACATTTGTGTCAATTTAGAGTTTAAATATGGACTTCTCTGAAGAAAAAACCCACAAAATAAAAATGATACTCCCTTCGTCCCATAATGTAAGACGTTTTTTTGACTCTAGTGTAGTGTCAAAAAACGTTTTACATTATGGGACGGAGGGAGTACTAGTTTATTTCCAAAGCACGACCACTTCTCCATGGAAGTCACTCAACTGCTTTTAGGTAAATAGTAAAGCACTTAAACATGCGTACTACATACTATGTACTCCCTCCGTTCCTAAATATAAGTCTTTGTAGAGATTTCACTAAATGGACTACATACGGAGCAAAACGAATGAATCTACACTTAAAATGCATCTATATACATCCGTATGTGATTTATAGTAGAAGCTCTACAGAGACTTATATTTAGGAACGGAGGGAGTATTAAATTGGTTGCATCCTTATGCAAACTAATCAAATATTGCATTTTGATTTAGGTATCAATGATTGAAGCATATTTGCGAGCTAACAAGATGTTTGTGGACTGCAATGAGGTATGGCTTTGCCTTTGTTTTTTCATTATGATGCTCACGTTTGAGTTTTATGTTACTCAGAATATGGACAAACTTGCGTTCATGATGGCAGCCTCAAACGGGACCAGTTTACTCTTCAGATCTTGAGCTGGACCTTACTACGGTGGAGCCTTCTGTTGCCGGCCCAAAGAGGTGTGTGGTCTTGACGACTATGTTGTTCTCATTGAATAAATATGGAAGCTCCCAAGTTTGAGTACTCATGCTTCAATTTGGGTGCATAGTTCCTCTCTATTTAGAGGACATTTAGTTCCTTCGATATCCTCCTTCATGTTATTTCATGATATAATTGTTCTTCTAATGGGGAGGTGCATTATGATTATTGTTTGATTAATCAAATTGTAGGCCTCATGACCGGGTTCCTTTGAAGGAGATGAAATCTGATTGGCATGCTTGCCTCGGCAATGAGGTTGGTTTCAAGGTAAGCTTTTGGTTTAGCGGCATATCGCTAATGCATGACAGGAATGAGATTAAATATCCGACATTAGTCACCAAATACCTATAATTTCTTCAAAAACATTTCAGGGTTATGCAGTGCCTAAGGAACAACATAATAAAATTGTGAAATTTGACTACCATGGACAACCCGCTGAAATCACACATGGCAGTGTGGTTCTTGCAGCAGTATGCAGTTCCACAAACTCATCAAATCCTAGCGTTATGATTGGTGCTGGCCTTGTGGCAAAAAAAGCCTGCGAATTGGGTCTTGAGGTATGTTCTTTCATAATGTGTTCACATCTTCTATTTGCATGGATGACTTGTTGGTGCTTCGTCTCTTCTCTTGCAGTGACAATCTGTTTTTGACTGTGCAAAAACACTTTTCTTCAGGTGAAGCCATGGGTTAAGACAAGCCTGGCCCCTGGATCTTTGGTTGTCACCAAATACTTGGAACACAGGTATATATGTCCTTTTGCCACCCCGCAACTTTTTGAAGAAACATGGAATCATAGTTGCAACGTATAGTATATGTATGGGGAATGGCATTAAAATATGTTGCCATTTATTCATGCAGTGGCCTTCAAGAATATTTGAACCATCAAGGCTTCCATCTTGTCGGATATGGTTGTACCACTTGTATCGGCAACTCCGGCGACCTTGATAAATCTTTATCAGATGCTATTGTAGATAACGGTAATACAATGCACACTAAATATTTTTCACAGCAATGCGTTTGTACTCATGGTTTATATTATTTGGTTAGATGTTGCTGTTGTTGCTGTGTTGTCGGGCAACCGTAACTATGAGGGTCGTGTGCACCCTCTAACTCGAGCTAACTACCTCGCCTCACCACCTTTTGTTGTTGCATATGCTCTTGCTGGCACCGTAAGTCCATTACATTCTCCCACCTTGATGCTCACATAGGCATAACTCCCTCTTTTCCTTCGCATGATGGTTAACTAGGGCTCATTACAAATCGTGCCATTTTAGGTTGACATTGATTTTGAGAACGAACCTATTGGAATTGGAAAGGATGGCAAGGAGGTTTACTTCAAGGATGTATGGCCCACAAATGAAGAAATCGAGCAGGTATTGTAACTTCAATACTCTTGTCCATGTTTTAGCTGCTATCTTTATTACGTAAAGTTCAACCTGATTAAAATTGATGATAAATTAATCACGCTCTAGAATATGTGTTGTCTAAATTTACTCACTCCAATTACTAATATATGAGATAAATTTCTTTGATGAAGCGAGAATAGTACCACTAAATATTTCGTGGAAAAAAAGATCTTGTGACGATAACTTATTAGATCCTTCATGTATAACTGAAATGCTACATGATGACCAGGTTATCAAGTCCAACGTGTTGCCGAAGATGTTCGTGGACACGTATGGTTCCATCACGGAGGGCAACGACGCATGGAACAATTTAGTGGTCCCGAAAGAGACGCTCTACCCATGGGATCCAAAATCCACCTACATCCACAAGCCGGCGTACCTGGAAAATATAACCATGACCCCGCCCGGCCCGCCCTCAGTGAAGGATGCCTACTGCCTACTAAGCCTAGGGGACAACATCACCACCGACCACATCTCTCCCTCAGGGGTCATCAAGCCAGGAACCCCTGCCGCCAAGTATCTGCTGGAGCGCGGCGTGAAGCCCGAGAACTTCACCACATATGGCAGCCGACGTGCCAACGACGAGATCGTTGTGAGAGGGGCGTTTGCCAACATTAGGATTGTGAACAAGCTTTTGGAGGGAGAGGTGGGGCCTAAAACCATCCATGTCCCTACGGGGGAGAAGCATTACGTTTTCGACGCTGCCATGGTATGTGATCGTCTATTTTTAAAGTTTCATCAAAATTACATGTATTCGAGTAGTTATGGAGTCACTGAAATAATATCTAATCACCTACATTGACCCCTCGGTTCATATACAATCTATCCACTAAAAGTGTACTATTGATGTTTTGCTAACACTGTGCACTTTTCAAAACCACTTCTTACAACTTTTTTGTTTGTTTGTTGTAATTAATGCAATGCAGAAATACAAGTCGGAGGGTCATGACATGGTCATTCTTGCCGATGATGAGTACGGAGCCGGGAGCTCCCGTGATAGCGCCGCCAAGGGGCCATTGCTCCTGGTAATCAATTCATCTCCATAGAGAGACTCTATGCCGATCCTCAATCTTGCTCCGCATGAAACTAATCAGCAAGTTGTGTGGTGTTTTGGAACAGGGCGTCAAGGCAGTGATCGCTAAGGGCTTCGAGCGCATCCACCGGAGTAACTTGGTGGGGATGGGGATCATCCCTCTCCGCTTCAAGGTTGGCGAGGATGCAGATTCACTCAACCTCAGTGGGCATGAGCGTTTCACGATCGACCTCCCTGGCAAGATTACCGAGATCCGTGCAGGCCAAGATGTGACCGTTACGACACAAAATGGGAAATCCTTCACTTGCACACTTAGCATTAACACGCAAGTATGTCATATCTAAGCCATAATGTAAACTGGTTGACGCATTGATATAGTCTTCAAACTAAAATTTAGCCTCCATGTATATTTAGTCATGTAACATGTTGTTAATTTTTCTAAACTTATGGTCAAACATAAAAATATGCCTCTTGCACATATTCTAAAACAACCTACATTGTCTTGTTCTTTCTTGTGATGTAGGTGGAGCTGGAATACTTTAACCATGGAGGCATCCTCCCCTACCTTATCCGCAAATTGGCATGACCGACCGAGGAACTGCATTTAAATTGTGTTATCTATATGCAATGTCATGATTTTTTTATAAATTGATTATTTGTACCCCTTGATTCCATTTTAACTTTCATTTTTTTAATCAATTTGTGATGAAACATTTAAAAAGACATAGCGGAGCTTCAACAATAATTAAGAGGGGACAATTTACTTGATAGTGTATTGATAATTTATTAGTGAAGACAATATGTTTGTTTGGCGTACATATATGCACATCCGCAAAGCTTTCTCTTGGGATGTTTGTGGGCACACGGTGATGGTGCAAGAATGGTCAATGTAGGACTGAACACGTGTTGGTAGATGCACCACTAACAAGCCAATGCTAACTCTGTGTGTCACTGTTATAGATAACAACACCGACAACCCCACATTTGGTTAGTTAGTTAGTTGTAATGGTATCTTCAACTCCTGTATTAGGTGAAGGAAATATGCCCTAGATGCAATAATAAAGTTATTATTTATTTCCTTAATTCATGATAAATGTTTATTATTCATGCTAGAATTGTATTAACCGGAAACTTGGTACATGTGTGAATACATAGACAAAACATATAGTCCCTAGTATGCCTTTACTTGACTAGCTCGTTAATCAAAGATGGTTAAGTTTCCTAATCATAGACATGTGTTGTCATTTGATGAACGGGATCACATCATTAGGAGAATGATGTGATGGAGATGACCCATCTGTTAGCTTAGCATTATGATCATGTCAGTTTTATTGCTACTGCTTTCTTCATGACTTATACAAAGTTCCTCACACTGAGATTATGCAACTCCCGAATACCGGAGGAACACTTTCTATGCTACCAAACGTCACAACGTAAAAGGGTGATTATAAAGGTGCTCTACAAGTGTCTCCGAAGGTGTTTGCTGGGTTGGCATAGATCGATATTGGGATTTGTCACTCCGTGTTTCGGAGAGGTATCTCTGGGCCCTCTCGGTAATACTCATCACTATAAGCCTTGCAAGCATTGTAACTAATGAGTTAGTTGCGGGATGCAGTATTACAGAACGAGTACAGAGACTTGCTGGTAACGTGATTGAACTAGGTATTGAGATACCGACAATCGAATCTCGAGCAAGTAACATACCGAATGACAAAGGGAACAACGTATGTTGTTATGCGGTTTGACCGATAAAGATCTTCGTACAATATGTAGGAACCAATATGAGCATCCAGGTTCCGCTATTGGTTATTGACCGGAGACGTGTCTCGGTCATGTCTACATAGTTCTCGAACCCGGAAGGTCCGCACGCTTAACGTTCGATGACGATTGGTATTATGAGTTTATGTGTTTTGATGTACCAAAGGTAGTCCGGAGTCCCGGATGTGATCACGGACATGACGAGGAGTCTCTAAATGGTCGAGACATAAAGATTGATATATTGGACGGCTATATTCTGACACCGAAAGTGTTCCGGGTGATTTTGGATAAAAGCGGAGTGCTGGAGGGGTTACCGAAACACCCCGGGGAAGTATTGGGCCTTAGTAGGCCTTAGGGGAGAGAGGGCAGCAGCCCAGGAGGTGCCCCCCCAAGGGGAGTCCAAATTGGTCTAGGGGAGGGGGTGTAGCCCGTCTTTCCCTCTCCCTCTCCCTCTCCTTCCTTCCCCCTTCCCCCTCCTAGTTGGACTAGGAAAGGAGGAGTCCTACTCCTACTAGGAGGAGGACTCCTCCCCTCCTTGGCGCGCCCCAAGGGTCGGCCGGCCTCCCCCCTTGCTCCTTTATATACGAGGGCAGGGGCACCCTAGAACACACAAGTTGACATTGTTTAGCCGTGTGCGGTGCCCCCCTCCACAGTTACACACCTCGGTCATATCGTCGTAGTGCATAGGGGAAGCCCTGCGCCGGTAACTTCATCATCACTGTCACCACGCCGTCGTGCTGACGAAACTCTCCCTCAGCCTCAACTGGATCAAGAGTACGAGGGACGTCCCCGAGCTGAACGTGTGCTGATCGCGGAGGTGTTGTACGTTCGGTTCTAAGATCGGTTCGATCGTGAAGACGTACGACTACATCAACCGCGTTGTCATAACGCTTCCGCTTTCGGTCTACGAGGGTACGTGGACACACTCCCCCCTCTTGTTGCTATGCATCACATAGATAGATCTTGCGTGATCGTAGGAATTTTTTTGAAATTACCACATTCCCCAACATTAGGTGCCCTACAGACAGGGACGATTCTACGGGGGGACGAGGGGGGGCAACGATCTGTTTTTTCTGAACGATGGCTTACTTATGTTTTTTTAGACAAACTCCGAAGCTTTATTACGACGTCACAATGTTTACATGGATGAAAGATAGTCCATCCGGCTGCCCTAACCAGACATGTCGGCCAACCGGAAGGGATAAAGCATGCTTCACGAGTTTGTGAGCCTCGATATTCGAGCTCCTAAATTCATGACTAATATTACAAGTTTGAAAATGTGACCTATGCTCTATTATTTCATGTATGATCGCCCCGTACGCTGTTGGATTGTTCTCTCGGATGTCCTCGACTACCACCTTCGCGTCCGACGCCACTTGGATGTTCGCCACGCTCAGATCATCAGCAAGAGCCAGCGCTTCCCTGATCACCATGCATTCGAAGGTAGCTGGTTCTGATATACCTCCGAGACCACGACCGAAGCTCCCAAAAACCGGCCCGTAGAATCTCTGGATATTGCCGCCGTAGCTCCATGTCTTCTTCCTCTCCCTACTGTCGCATCAACATTAACTTTTGTTAGCCCCGACGGTGGAGCAATCCAACCCGTTGGGCGTGGCATAGGGTTGCCCCTTTGCTTCGAAGTCGTGGGTCGAATGGCCTTGAGTTCACTTATGTAAGACTGCATAAAAATGTGGACTGATAACGGGCTTTGATAGATTTCTTCGTGGATCACTTTTCGGCGAGCTCCCCACAATGCCCATAGTGTGACCACAAAGGTAGTGAACTCCTCATGCGATAATGCCTCATGCATGGAAAAAATCCACCTCTTCGCATCAACTTCTTCGTTCCTGCTCAACACGTCAACAATGCATTCTGAAGACATCGCCCAAGTGCTCCGAGAGACCGTACAGTTTAATAATGCATGTCTCCACATATCTTCCGCTCCACAGAGGCAACAAGCATCTGTGTCTGCCATATTCCGACGATGCAAAAGTGCTGCTGTCGGTGTGGTGTTCTTGGCCAGTCTCCATAGGAAAATCTTGAGCTTCAAGGGTACACTGATTCCCCATAGTTTAGTCCATCCCTCACTATCTGTGTGTGAATGAGATGAGCCCTCTTGTTCATACAACCAGGATTCTCGGCTTAGCTTCTTATGCTGAATCATTCTGTCAGCTGTTCTCACCGAGAAAATCCCCCGCCTATCCTCGCCCCATTCCCAAAAGTCCTCAATCTGTCTAGTGCAGAGAGGAATCTGCAATATTGCCTCCGCATTGATTGGTATGAAGGTTGACCAAACTAGTTGTTCATTCCATGAGGAAGTAACATGATTGATGAGCTCCGACACTTTGTGACGTGGATTTGGAACCAGAGACGTGACCGTTCTCTTCAAGGAAGCCAATTATCTTGTAATATGTCAGTGGTTTCCCCGTTTCATATCCTCCTCACTAGACCCTACACCATGATATCTTGTCCATCCAAGATAGCCCGCCAAATCTGTGATGGATGATTGCCCAGTCCTGCCTCAAACAGAGAAACATCTGGGAAGTAGACCCCCTTGAGAATGCTGGCACTCAAAGATAAGGGGTTTTGAAGCATCCTCCATGCTTGTTTTGACAAAAGGGCAAGATTAAAGATTTCTAAGTCCCGAAAACCTAGGCCACCCAGATGTTTTGGCTTCGTCATTTCTTCCCAGGCAACCCAACTCGGCTTTCGTTTCCCCTGTTTGCTTCCCCACCAAAATTGCCTAATCAGGGAAGTGACACTCTCACATAAACCCCTTGGGAGGCGGAAACATGACATAGAAAACACTGTTATAGCCTGCGCCACTGACTTGATGAGCACTTCCTTTCCCCCAGTAGATAATATTTTATCCATCCAACCTCTGATTTTCTCCCACACACGGTCACCCAAATATCTGAAAGTGCCATTTTTGAATGCCCAACATCAGTAGGCATCCCCAAGTACCTGTCACTGAGGGATTCATTCTGAACATTTAAAGTACTTTTGATATTGTCTCTCATACCCTGTGGGCACCCTCTACTGAAGAAAATAGAGGATTTCTCATGATTTATCCGTTGTCCCGGAGCCAAACAGTAGCGTTCCAACAAGTTTGATACTGCAACAGCCCCTTCAACACTTGATTTAAACAACAACAGGCTGTCATCGGCAAAAAGGAGATGGTTCACGACTGGCGCCGTGGGTGCCACCTTGATCCCTTCAAGATGAGACGACGAGAAACTGGATTTCAGTAGGCACGAAAGGCCCTCTGCTGCGATTGAAAAGAGATATGGGGATATCAAATCTCCCTGTCGAATACCTCTGGATGGATAAAAGGCGTCGTATGCCTTCATCATATCGAGCTTTAGAGCATAGAAACTGTTAACCTTGGCCTTGCTGCGTTTCATGAAGTGACGACACTCGTAAACACTGATAATGTTATCTGTAATGTGTCTGCCTGGCATGAAGGCTGGTTGCTCCTCTGAAATAAACTCTGAGAGAACCTGCTTCAGCCTATTCGCAATCACCTTGGATGTAATCTTATACAAAACATTACAAAAACTGATTGGCCTGAATTGAGTTAGCATGGATGGGTTCATTACCTTGGGGATAAGAACCAAGACCGTGTCATTAATACTTTCAGGACTATCCTCTCCTCGGATTATCCTTAGGGCCGCCTCCATCACCTAAGCTCCACATAAATCCCAATGGTGCTGGTAAAAAGGAGCTGGAAATCCGTCTGGTCTAGGCGCTTTGGTGGGAAACATCTGAAAAGGGGCTGCCTTAACTTCTTCTTCCCTGTACGGTGCACCGAGTAGCTCATTCATCTCGGCTGATACCTTAGTTGGTACACAATTGAGAACCGATTCCAGGTTGCTCACCCCCTCTGAGGTATACAAAGTTTTATAAAAGTCATGTACCATTGCTTTTAGTACCTCTGGATCATCAACCAAGACTCCTAGAGAATTTTGTAGGGCCCTTATCATATTTTTGTTTCTCCGTATACTCGCTCTCAAGTGGGAAAACTTGGTGTTTTTGTCACCCGATGTTAGCCAGTCTACCCTGGACCGTTGCCTCCATAAGATTTCCTCCCGATGGTAGAGTTCTACTGGATTTTCATTTATGTTGAGTTTAGTATGAGAAGGTGCAGTTCGGTTGGGGTTAGACCGAAGTTTCTCCAACTCCGTCTTCAGCCTTTTGATCTCTTTCCGCACATTTCCAAAAGTTTCACTGTTCCAATGCCCCAAGTCCTGGGGTATTGCTTGCAGTTTGGCCCTTAACTCCTCCACCCTGTTGCTGACT
This sequence comes from Triticum aestivum, assembly GCF_018294505.1. Lineage (NCBI taxonomy): Eukaryota > Viridiplantae > Streptophyta > Magnoliopsida > Poales > Poaceae > Triticum > Triticum aestivum. The sequence continues at coordinate 264,978,027 of NC_057801.1, read as the reverse complement.
CCCCCTCCCGTCCATGTTGCGCTAATGGTGTCACTCCATGCTTCGTGGCCTTCCCACATTAACTCATATTGGAAAGGGTTTTGGCTGCCGGCTGCGCGGCTGCTCTCTATTCAGGCGCAGTAGTATGGGACATTGGTCAAACGATGCTGCCGCCAGGTGTGTCAGATCCGCCAAAAGGAATCTCGCTCGCCAATCAGCATTAACCAGTGCACTATCCAGCCAGATCCTAGTGTAGGATCCTCCTCTCACCTTCTTTTCAAAAGTCCAGAAGCGGCCATGATAGCCTATGTCTAGCAACTTGCATACGTCCACCGCATCATGGAAGTTCTGTATCTGTGCATTGCTCCTCTGTCCAACTCCCTCATGCTCACCGGGATGCAGAACCTCGTTGAAATCACCGAGGCAAAGCCAGGGGAGGCTGCTTGAAGTGCTGATATTTTTCAGAGTGTCCCACGTTTTATATCGAAGATGAGTTTGCGCTTCTCCATATACCACTGTCCCTCTCCAAGGATCAAGCCCCACCTCCACAATAGAGCAATCAACATGATAGTCCGAGTAAGAACCAAGAATTTCTAGTTTTATTTCATTGTTCCAAAAAATACCAATACCTCCACTTCTACCACGACTATCAATTGCAAAACTATTATCATAACCAAAAGTGCCTGCTAGCGCTTCTACCCTCGAGCCTTCAAGCTGAGTTTCAACAATACATAAGAGGGTAGGGGCAAATTTGTTCGCAAACTCATGAACCTCTCGAACTGTCGCGGCTTTGCCCTCACCCTGACAGTTCCAGCAGAGCGCACACATTGGGCCCGGCGGTGCCCCTCGAAGGAGCCCGCCAAATTCTTCACTGCTAAGATTGCTCCCTCGGAGTCATCGTCCATTGATACGTCTATTTTGCATCATGCTTTTATATCAATATTTATTGCATTATGGGCTGTTATTACACATTATATCTCAATACTTATGGCTATTCTCTCTTATTTTACAAGGTTTATCATGAAGAGGGGGAATGCCAGCAGCTGGAATTCTGGCTGGAAAAGGAGCAAACATTGGAAACCTATTCTGCACTGCTCCAAAAGTCCTGAAACTCCACGAAACATCTTTTTGGAATTTATAAGAATTATTGAGCGAAAGAAATACACCAGGGGGCCCACACCCTATCCAGGAGAGAGGAGGGCGCCCCCCTACTAGGCACGCCCCCTATCTCATGGGCCCCCTGGTGGGCCTCCGGTGTCCATCTTCTGCTATATTAGAGCTTTTACCCTGGAAAAAATCGTGGGCAAGCTTACACGACGAAACTCCACTGCCATGAGGCGGAACCTTGGCAGAATCAATCTAGGGCTCCGGCGGAGCTGTTCTGCCGGGGGCACTTCCCTCCGAAAGAGGGAAATCATCACCAACGTCATCACCAACGATCCTCTCATCGGGAGGGGGTCAATCTCCATCAACATCTTCACCAGCACCATCTCCTCTCAAAACTCTAGTTCATATCTATTATCCAATCTTGTATCAAAACCATAAATTGGTACCTGTGGGTTGCTAGTTGGTGCTAATTGGTGTACTTGGTGGAAGATTATATGTTCAGGTCCTTTATGCATATTATTACTTCTCTGATTATGAACATGAATATGCTTTGTGATTAGTTACGTTTGTTCCTGAGGACATGGGTGAAGTCTTGCTATTAGTAGTCATGTGAATTTGGTATTCGTTCGATATTTTGATGAGATGTATGTTGTCCTTTCCTCTAGTGGTGTTATGTGAACGTCGACTACATGACACTTCACCATTATTTGGGCCTAGAGGAAGGCATGGGGAAGTAATAAGTAGATGATGGGTTGCTAGAGTGATAGAAGCTTAAACCCTAGTTTATGTGTTGCTTCGTTACGGGTTGATATGGATCCATATGTTTAATGCTGTGGTTAGGTTTACCTTAATACTTCTTTTGTAGTTGTGGACACTTGCAATAGGGGTTAATCATAAGTGGGATGCTTGTCCAAGTAAGGGCAGTACCCAAGTGCCGGTCCACCCACATATCAAATTATCAAAGTACCGAACGCGAATCATATGAACGTGATGAAAACTAGCTTGACGATAATTCCCATGTGTCCTCAGGAGCTCCTTTCTGATTATTAGAAATTGTCCAGGCTTATCCTTTGCTACATAAAGGATTGGGCCACCTTGCTGCACTTTATTTACTTGTTACTCGTTACTACTTATCTTATCACAAAACTATCTATCACCTACAATTTCAGTGCTTGCAGAGAAAACCTTACTGAAAACCGCTTATCATTTCCTTCTGCTCCTCGTTGGGTTCCACACTCTTACTTATCGAAAGGACTACGATTGATCCCCTACACTTGTGGGTCATCATCCATCTTCTTGGTTCTTTTCAGGTCCCTCTACGGTGGGGGACTCACAGCCGTAAAACCCATCAGCACAATTGCAAGTGAGTTCACTTTCTCTACTGCAAGTTCAGAATTATGTTGAGGGCCCCCAACTCAGCTGCCGCGTTCCTCTTCCTGCTCCAATCCTCCATATCGGCATCACTAGCTACATGATATGCCTCCTAGGGATATTTCTCTATCACGTCGCCTCTGCCCCCTTCGGATCGACCCCTTTCATGCCCCCTAGAACGGCCTCCTCTATGCCCCCCTCGCTGGCTTCGCCCTTCTCCTGGGCCTCGACCAGTACACATGAGCCAGCTGGCGCAAAGATCCTTGAACACAAGAGATGACAGAGGATGAACACCATTGCTGTGTTCCTTAAATTGGTGACCAAGCAAGCCACACACATCGCACTACTTGGGAAGCTTTTCCTACTTAACTCTGTATATCTATCTCTTCCCATCTCTGATCATAGACACTGCATTCTTGAGAGGTTTACAGACATTGATTCTGATCCACACTCAATGAAAATTTCCAACAAAATCATGAGAGTTAGGTTCAGAAAAGAGCACTTCTCCCACCTTAGCAGCTAGCTGGGTCACCAGATGTGCATACAGGTCAGATACATCATGGATTTGGATCCATATGTTGATTGTCCCAAGCTTAACAACGGACGGCTTCGTGATCCCATCATACGGGAGCAGGACCACCGCGTCTCCTCTGAAATTCGATGGGCCATCATTCATGACTCTCTCCCAATCACCAAGACAAGTGAATTGGACAGTATATAAGTTTTCTTCCAGAGGTTTAAACTTAGCCTCATGTGCAATACTCTCATGTTTCTGTAATGCCAATTCCGACTGTAGGTCTTCGTTGTGTTAACCCTAGCTAGGGCTATCCATCGAGGACCCTCCGGCAGCGTAGTTTGTTCATCGAAGACCACATCGTCCAAGTCCTCCTCTCTCAGACCTAGCTCCTTCATCATCTGCTTGACATCACTGATTCCCGAGGAACTCGAAGCCCCAGAATTTGCCATTAGCTCTCTAACCCGAAGAACAGATCGGGTCGTTTGGGGAAACCCTAGTTTCCATCAGCCCCTCTCCCCATCACAGGCGTGAAGGACAACCTGGATGGCCTCCCCCCACAGCAACACGGGCGGGAGCGGGGGTTGATCGGCGGTAGGGGAGCAATGACTCGACGGCATAGGAAATCGCCCCAGGAGAAAAACTCGAAACCCTAACTAGAGGGAACTTCCGGGACAATTTTAGCCCTAAAAGGAGACTGCGATGGCTTACTTACGTGGCTGGTGAAATGTTAGAT